>NW_026067980.1:3989522-4188626 GCF_014885135.2 Alexandromys fortis
TCTCTCTCTCTCTCTCTCTCTCTCTCTCTCTCTCTCTCTCTCTCTCTCTCTCTGTGTGTGTGTGTGTGTGTGTGTGTGTACACTGAAGGCCTTGGTTGATGTCAGAATCAGAAATCATCTTGGCTTGATCCTCTGCTTAATTCACTGAGGCATGGTCTCTCAACCAAACTTCGGGCTCATTCATATAGACGGTATCCCAAGCCCGCTCTATCTGTAGCTCCCCCGCTGTCTCTGCCTTCTGAGGCTGGAATTACAGAAGAGCTTCCATGCCTACCCAGCATTTACTTGGCTTCTGGGGAATCTGAGCTCCCCTCCTCATCCATGTAAAGCAAGCACTTTAACCACCGTGCCTTCTCCACAGCCCAGAATTTGGTCTCTTGATTTGATAGTTTGTCTATAATGAGAAGACACAACAAGTAATGGGGAAGGCAAGGGCAGCCAGCTTCACAGTGACACCATGGGAATCTGACTGGGGGACCTGGAGAAAAAAGTCCTGAGGAATGATACTTCCCTGGGGTTGAGACTCAGGAATCCAGGCCTCCCCCTAAGATACAAGATCTTTCTTTTTCTGTTTCTCTCTCTCTCTCTCTCTCTCTCTCTCTCTCTCTCTCTCTCTCTCTCTCTCTCTCACACACACACACACACACACACACACACACACAAACACACACACACACACACAATCAAAACTGCAATGCTGCACAGTGCTGAGTTCTTAAGTGAATTCCACCAGTCAAAACAAACAGAAGGCATCTTCCAAAACAAACAGCACGAAGCCCACCCCAACCCCGGGACCTCCTATTAGGAACTGTGCCAGGCTTCTCTTTCTGATAAACTGTAACACTGTGGCATGTGGATGCTCAGAAAAGGAGGAATGGTAGTAACCAGTCTTCACTGGTGTGTGGATATTATACATTCTGTAATTGAAGGTCTTGCTAGTCACCAGCCTTCCTTCACATGGGCATCCTGTCCCACATGGGCCTTCTCTCTCCCCTGCGGAATTGCAGTAGCTGCCTTTCCACTTCCTAGAACCCCCAGGTATTGTTCAAGGTCACACCAATAGCAACAGTGAGAGCCTCTGCTTCCAAAGCTGGTATCTCAGCCAGGCTTGCTATTGCCTTCCAGAGAGCACTGAAATTAGCGCTATGCCTTCTCACTCCCCATCAGCCTTTCCTTCCAACCTGCAGCTTCTCAGTTCCCACACAAGGATTTTCTGGTGTTATAAGCTGGGTGTGTGCCTCAGTCAACTTGAATCAAATTCTCGGAGCAATACTGAATCAGCAAATCATTGAAGAAAGGTTAAAACAAACAAACCAACCAACAAAGCCTTCTTTTTGTCTCTCACTCTCCTTTTTTCTGACTCCACACTTGAAGACCGGCCTCATCCTGCCACATCCAACATGCCTGAGGAGAACATAATACCCCACGTCTCAGAATCTGAAGCTCTGGATCTCCCCAAGCCTTCGTCCTGTTAGTAGACCCTTGGGGACACAGTGACTTGCAGATAGCGCCTAAGATACCAGAATTCATTTAGGGGGAGTGGCATGAAGAGGTTAAGCTAGGGAGATATTCCTAGTTCTTTTCGCTGGAAAGGCAATTGAACCATATTTACCATAAAACGACTGATCAGACCTGATGGTGGATAATTTCATCCCTGCCGTTTCCCACACCTAGCACTGGATGCTCTCCTTCCGAGTGTGGACTCCAGGCTACTGTACCCATTGGCCATAATTTAACTCACGGCTGTTTAGAGAGGATTTTTGGGGGGTCATATGGTCACTAAAATTGCCTTTCAGCATTTACAGGTAGGCAGCATTGCACTCAAAGTGCAATAATACCTTCCAGATCCAATGGCCTAGGTCTCCATCAGCGAGCAATACCACTGAGCAACTCAGCATTCTGCTTCTGGTCTGTGACTTCCTTGGTGATTGGTCTGCCCCACTGTTGACTTGAGTACTTGCTTCTTGCCGAATGAGGTGGCCAGACATTTTTATACTTGGCAGAACTTTGAAATTCAAACTTGACCATGAACCAGTCCAACAAGGCATGTCCTCTGCTGCCAGCTCCTATCCTGGTGTCCTCACAGAACCGGGAAAGAGTACACCTAAAAATGGTAACAGGATACGTGGTCCATGGAGGAAACATTCATGTCCTCCTGGAGCCCTTGTTCTCGGTACAGAGGAAACGGATGTGCCCAGCAGTACACGCCAGCTGGAGTGTAGCAAGCAATATGTGATGTGCTGGGATCTCCTGGTTCTCCTTTCTGTTCCTATCTGGTAGGATGTAGACTAAATCTGACCTTGGTCAGGGCATCAGCTAGTGCTTTTGAGAATTCTAGCCTGCCTTTGGCTTGTTTGTATGAAGCAGGATGATTAAGCAGGACCCGAGGCCCTAACTATGTCTTCCCAAAGGGGGACAAGCCAGCCAGTAGTAGGAAGCAAAGGTCTGAGGTCACAGAGCCCTGGGTTCACATCCCACATGCTCAATTGTGTGACTGTGAGCCTTAGCTTTCTTCTCTGTCCAAGGGGACCTTTCCTTTCCTGGCCATCATCTAAATGTCATCTTATATGAGGAGAGCTTGCCTTTCCTCTTCTTTCTCTTCTTCCCTTCCACTTCTTCAGTTTTCCTCCTTGTCTTTACAACCATAATTAGTGTGTGTGTGTGTGTGTGTAGTAATCTCTTCACCAAGGCTTGCCATTCCTCGCTTTGTGACTTGTTCATTTTTGTAAAATAAAAATTTTAAAGTAGCTGGGCAGTGGGGACACATACCTGTAATCCTAGCACTCGGGAGGCAGAAGCAGGTGGATCTCTGCGAGTTTGAAGCCAGCCTGGTCTACAGAGTGAGTTCCAGGACAGTCAAAGCTATACAGGGAAACCATGTCTCGAAAAACCAAACGGGGAAAAAAATTAAAGTGGAAAAAATAGCTGGGGAAATGACTCGGTGGGTAAGAAAACTTGCTGTGCAATTATGAAGATCTGAGTTCAAATCCCAGCACCCAAGTCAGAAGCAAAGCAGGGGGTCATGATAGAGACAGGCTGGAGCTTCCTAGCCCACCAGCCTAGACAGCAGAGTGAGCCGCTGATTCTGTGAGACCTGTCTCAAGGCAGAGAGTAGTGCCGACCGCTGGCTTCAGTACACATGCGCATGCCCCATACAAATACTAAATTAAAAAGCAGCTCTCCCCTCAGGGGTAGAACTCTCACTCTGTGTTTTCTGCCCCAGTAGAGAGTAGGGCTTCGGGAGGAACATGTCACATACCTAAGATGCTAGTGTCCCCGTGTCACACCTCTTCCCAGCCAACACTGGCCACTGTGAGGACAACAGAAAGCCAGATTGGCAAGAGCAGATGTGTTGATCTGACAACAAGATTTAGTGAGGACTTGTTCTGAGGAAGAATTATGGACATATGTTTATTTTAAAAAATTGAGAATAGCTGCAACTCTATTTTCCAAAGAAACAAAGTAGGGAATGGGGCCAGTGTGGTAACGGGGTCTCTGTTAGTCCCATTCTTTGGAAAGCAGTGTCTTTGGAAGCATTTCCATGCCTCCTCTACGGTGATAGTTTTTTTTTTTTTTCTGACCCATCATGGAGTCCACAGGAAACTGAGGCAGAGACTATGGGAGCGTCAAACTGTCTGTGCACCTGGGCAGAGATGCCTGATGGGTAAATGAATATGGAATTAAGTTCTGGAATCAGTAAACATTACCTAACTGAATGGCATGGGCTAAGTGCTTTGGGGATGTGTGCATCTGCAAAATGAGCATCACGATGTTGGAATCAGTCAGGACGTGGACCCAATGTTAGCGGAGCTGTCTGTCACTCACAGCCAATAATCCCAGTGCGGGTGTTCAGAATAACGTTCTACAACACTGGGCATGCGAAAGCACAGACAATAGCCACAGTGCACCCAGAGCACTGAACTATAACTCAGGTGATCTGCAAATACAAACTATAACTCAGGTGATCTGCAAACAAATTCCAGCTACATTTAATAATAAACCTACATAAAGCTCATGGCTACCATCTTAGAAGTACAGCTTCAGGAGACTGTTTCCTTTATGATGCCTGCTGAGCAGGCCTAGAGTGATTATGATCCTCGTCAAGATGGAGGTAGTGTTCCTAAAGCCAAGAGCTTCTGCTGACGGCAAGAGTCTGAAGAGGCAAGGAGCCTCCGTCTGACCCCTTGCAGAAAGCCAAGCTCTGTCATTGATCTAAACATCTAACCCTGCTTTAATCCCAGAACTCTGGAGGCAGAGACAGGCGGATCTCTGTGAGTTTGAGGCCAGCCTGGTCTGCAAAGCATGTTCCAGTCCATCCAGGGCTACACAAAGAAATCCTGTCTTGAAAAAAAAAAAAAATAACAACAACAACAACACAGAAACAAACTAAACAAAACAGAGCTCTCGCTGTGCGTTCGCGTCCTGTGCACATGCCGGGACTGAGCAGCCCAGAGAAGAAGTATAAGCCAGGTCACTCTGACTTCTTCACTGCTGTCCTTTCATGTCTGGCATAACCGACCCTGTGCCTAGGCCAGTGTCCCAGCACATACCAGTCTGGTGGTGGCCTGGAGCTAAGCGGAATTTAGCTCAGGGTAAAGATATGTTACAAATTAAATGTTGCTATCGGTGTGCAAAGCTGCAATAAATAGAAACCGAGTTGCATCAAGGATGGAATTAAGCCTTAAGTTTGAACTCCACGGAACTGTAATTAAATCTTTGCCTGTAGCAAGCCATTCAGGGGAGATTAAAGGAGCGTGGGGGAAGTAGGGGTTTGTTTGCCTTACCTTGCTCCCCACAATTTATAAGTCTGAGCTACCAAAAGCTAGAGACCCTGCCCCCTCACCCAGCTCCCAATTAAAAACACAGTTTGAAAACTTTTAGGAGGCCTGAGGGGCCCCTTTTACAGAAGGCTGCCCCTTCCCCCATGCCTCCGTCCATGAACAAATTAAAAAGTATTACCTGGTCCCCTGATGGTCCCCGAGCTGACACGGTGTTTTCATTAATACATCATTAGAGTAACGACATTGTGCTGGCATTTGGATTTCCAAATGGCCGGCACTGCCACCGCTACAAATAAAGGCCTGAGGGTCTCTGAACACTTCCTTCCCAGGAAATAGTCAGGTCTTCTAGAGGGAACACAGAAGACAAGCTTCATGGTTTTCTGTGGGTATCCATGTATCCCACACCTTGTCGTCTGAGGTCGTTTCTCTTAGTTTGTTTCATTGTCAGCTTCCTTAGTTTTGCAGCGTCAACCCTGGGGTTACTTTAACCATGACCTTCACTCCCAGAACCAGCAAGTATTCTAAATTCCCTAAATTCAACTGCCCTCCTCCCTCACAAAAGGGGGGAGAGTTCGTTTCTCCGAGTCTGGAAATACGTCATTTTGTGTAAAAGCCTGTCTGAGGCCTGAAGGTGAAATGTGTGTTCTGCTTTTCTAGACTGTGAACTGTTACCTCATAGACAATAATGGATTCATTCTGGTGTCTGAAGACTACACGCAGGTGAGTAAGGACGCCCTCCCCAGCTCCGTGAAAGTGGAGCAGATGGCTCTTGGGCTGGGATGGGGACAAACTCTGGAGTTACGATGGGAGATGATGGTCTATAAGTAAGAGGCAATAACAGGTCCTAAACCTCGTTTCTCTCTATCACAGTCTACTTTCTCAGGCACTATCAGAGTGTACTTTTACTACCTGGTGGGGAGCTGGTGGGGAGGCAGAGCCCAGCTCTGCTCCGGTATACCTAAATGCTAAACTTACTGAATTCTCTGCCTCAGAGTTGTCTGAGCTACAAAAGAAATTTTACCAGGGGGCTGGGGTGACAGCTCAGTGGGTAGAGCCCTTGCTTGAGTTCAAATGGCAAGAATCCATGTAAAGCTGGGTGCCACTGTGCGCATCTGAAGTCAAAGTGCTCCTTTGGTAAGATGGGTAGCAGAGACGGGAAAGTCCTGGAAGTTTAGACATGTGACCAACAAAGAATGACAGTTTGGACAAGGAAAAGGCAGTCATCAATACCCAAGGTTGTCCTCCGTTTTCAATACCTATGCTGTGGCACGTGCAAGCACCCATATTATGTATGGATAGATAGATGGATGGATAGATAGATAGATGATAGAGATAGAAATATATACTTAAAACATGTGCATGCATGTGTTTATGAACACATATTTATACAATACTCACACATGTGCATGTACATACACACATATAGAGGCTTTCACACACAATGTAGATTTTTAAGACAAATTTTTGCCTGAAGAGTAGAGGTGCTTTCAAGAGTTGAGACAGCTTTGAGGTGATGGTTTTCTTCCTTCTAATATTTAACCTTCATGCACACCCCCATATACATATGAACTTTCTTTAAAATTGTCTGAAACCCTTTCAGGAGTCAACTTATGTGATAGGTCCGTTTGTGCTCAATGAATTCGTTCATTGTTTTCCAACATGGCTCTGTAAGATCTGAGCGCTCTGTTCATTTAGAAACAGTAACTTCGGAAAATGGGGAACTGGATTCCCTTTCTTCCCTTCTCTCTAAGTGTTTAAATGTACGCTAGATTCCTAATGCTACAGTCTCAGTGGTGAGAATCAGGGGCCATTGGGCCATCAGTGGACGTGAGGAAGGAAAAATGAGCCTGTGAAACAAGGCCTGTGTCTGAGACAACTGGAAAGTCTGTCAGCCTACAGTAGTAACATGCCCATTTAACTCAGAGGAACATGGGGATAGCGACAAACCTGTGGGGCCAGAAAGCAGAGTCCTTGCTTGAGAGGAGTTCTGTCCTTGTTCCAAGCCACCCACACAGGACTGAGGTAAAACTTGGTTATGGACTCAGGAGGGATGGAATGCCTTCTTCCCACAGTAAACCCTGGCCTGGCCAGAAACCCTCTCGGAAAGCTATAGCTCCTGCAGGAAACCGGCCCTCCCTGGAAGAGGGAGGCCGCCAGCCTGTTCAGTTCGGGCTTGTTTGATGTTGTCTGGCTTCCTGCACCCAAATTAGGATAATTCTTCTCCATCTGACAGCCAGTCCCACCGACACTGGTGTATTTACACACATGAAATAAAATGCCCTTCTTGCTCGCAGTGGGGACACATGCCCACAGAACATGTGCGCATTTCCAAAGTCTCTTGAATGGAAAAGGAAGTGCTTGATATTCATTAAGAGAAATGTTTCCTTCCTCCTCCTTTCCTTCCTCAGTTATTTGTACTGAGTTTGGAAACACACACACACACACACACACACACACACACACACACCTCACGTCCTATAAACCCCAGAAAATCTGATGAAGGTCACTAAGCTAAATGCAAGGGAATTATGGTTTGGTTAACACCTTGTTCAAGGAACAAATATGATTTCCCTCTTACTGACATTGCCACCTCCCTCCCCTCAAAAGCTATATACCCAGAATAGAGATGGGGTTTCTCAACTGTCCTACGCTGGCTCATTCCAGGATGCTGGCAGAAGGAAGGCTGCAAGCCTTTGTGCTCTATAGGGTTTGTGCCCTCACCCATGGGACACCTCTCTTAGTGATTCCAGAAGGCTGGAGAGCATTCAGGGGGATATAAATCATTCCTTCTACCATGCAAAGTTGGTAAATCTCATCACAGTAAAAATTAGATATGCCAAAGCTTTAGGTTAGCAATGGCCTGAAGACAGCCCCGAGCATAGGGCTAGGCCTGAAGACAGCCCCCAGGCATAGGGCTAGGCCTTTAGAGGTACAGTTAGATGTACTGTCTCCCGGGAGCCAGGCAGTCTTATTCCTAGTAACTAGATTAACAACCTACAGGCAAAATGAGAACATTCTTCAGCAAATGATTTTGAGAAGGGATGGATTGTGAAAACTTTATAGGTCTTAGGAAGGGGCCCCTTCTATTTTCCTAAGCCGATCATCCTGGCATTATAAATCATTGTTTCTAGCACAGCTTAGGGAGCACTTCCAGGAACTCATTTTGTCTATATGCACTAGCATTTTAATCAGAAGAGATTATGTCCAGATTGTGTACACACGTGTGTTTTAATTTCTGCATTGAGCACCTGTTATGTAACATCCCCCATGTATTGTGGAGACTTGCCATCTGCTCCCTGGTTTTCTTACCACACAGATACTCAGACTGTTACAGCCATTCCCATTTATCTGCAACAGAAGTCCCAAAAACCTGCCTCTCATTTGTCAGTTCCTACACACGTGGAACTCATGCGCGCGCGCGCGCACACACACACACACACACACACACACACACACACACACACACACACACACACGTGTCAGTCTGCCTGCCTTTCTTCTCTGCTATATGGGTATGCGCTATCTCTTCCCTTCCTCACATGTCTCCTTGTCTTCCTGCAGACTGGAGACTTTTTTGGTGAGGTGGAAGGAGCTGTGATGAACAAGTTGTTAGCCATGGGCTCCTTTAAAAGGTAAGGACTGGGTGGTGTTCTCAGTTTACCGGAGTCAAACAAACAAAGGCCAGATAGAGTGGCGCAGGGTTGATCCTAGAGCCGACCCTGCTTGTGTTCACGGTTCAGAACTTTGCACTGAGATTTCACACTTTGCACGGGTGTGGTCTTTCAGTGGCAGCTCATCACAAGTGTTCCATCTACTCGGCATGGAGGTCATCGGAGGCCAGTACTGAAGCAGGAGTCAGCACAGCCGGTTGGTTCCATCACCAGTAAAGAGAGAAAAGCTTCTGCCTGAGCAGAAAGGCGGGGTGCATTTGTCTCACAAGCCAGGGTCACTCCCTAGAAGTTGAGGGTTCAGGAGTGGAGGGTAATATTTTCGAGACTTACTGATACAATCTTGGAAACTCAAGGAAAGTTATCTCCACCTTCTCCTGACTAAGGGCCATTGAAGTGCACTGGTGGAGACATGGATGTTGCTGAGTTTCATAGGGAATGAGTCCCATTAGTTAGACTGTCGCCCTGGGTAGAGGTTGGGAAGGGCAGCTTCCCCTTAGCCCCGTGAACCTCAAGGCTATACTAGCCACGTTTCTGGGGAGACCATGGCCTGTAAGGAATGCCTTGGATGGTGTCAGGAATTCTCCTAGGAGTTGTTCCTGGTTTTAGCCTACCAGACAGAACAAGGGCCTTTGAAGTTGAGCTTTCATGGATGTATTTGAGGCTCTTAGGTATGTAATAGCAGGAAGTGCCGGGATGCTGCTGCGGCTCTCCTGCGAGATCCACGGCTCCTTCTTGAGTTCTGTGGCTGAGTGGTAAGGAAGCACTAGATCAGGAAACCAAAGGTCAACAAGAGCAACTGAGCCCGCACTAGGAGCAGGGAATTAGAGGGTAAAGCAGCATTTGAAACTCTGTGGCTTACTTGTGCCAGAGAGGGCGTGGGAAGAATCTGCTATACAGAGTGGAGGAGGCCAGCATTTCTGCCCTCTCTGATGCGCACAGCTTGGGGCTTGACTGAAGGGGAGATGCGCTCATGTCTAACTCCAGCTCAGAGACTCAAGGATGTTTGTCTTCGGCAGGAGTCCTTCTCACCTGGGTCTGGCTTTGAGCTAGTTTGCACTTTTCTGTGACTTTTGCAAGTTTCCTAAAGCAGCTCCTGGATGGTCAGCCATTGAGGTCCAGCGTTTCCTGCCTGCCTTTCTATCACTGTGTACATTTATGTGTGTAAGGCCAACCTGTGTTTCAACTCTGGGGGGCAGGAGACACAAGATGAAGAATAATCACGCATGTGTTTCTCATTTAAAAGTATGTTTTTCAACTCCTTTAACAACTACCCCCCTCCTTTCTTGGATGCTTGTTTTAAATTGGTGGGAGAAAGAGAAAAGTTATAATGGAATTTGAAGGGTTTGGTCTTCTCCTTGATGTGGGCTAAACATGGTTGGCATGAGTCTGCAACTTGCTTTTATTGTCACACTAGCCTACATCTTTGAGAAAAAAGAAGGGCTACAAGCCTGGCTGAGTTAGGACAGCAACTGCCGCCCTCTAGATGCTGTGTGACATGCCCCATGTGCCTCTTCAGAGGACCCCTCCCCGGGGCCAGCTGAACAACGAGGAGACAGGTTTTGGAATCACACAGACTAAGGTCAAAGGCAGGTTCCAACATTTACTCGCTGTACAACTTAGGCTATGTCAACTCACTTCGCCAAGCTTGAGTTCTTGGTGTGGAACATGAAGATGATTAGTAATTCCTTCTAAGGGTGGACAGCGGAGGTGGTGAGATAAACACGAAGTTCTCAACCCAGGCCCAGTGTCTACTAAGGGCTCAGTAGCTGCTAGCTGCTGCTGGGATGACAGTCATTGACCTTGGCTCAGCCGTGGCTTTGCTGGCCCTGCTGCTCCCCTTTCTGGCACCTGCCAATGGCTCTCAAGCACTGTAGTCCTTGCAGTCAAATGCAGGGGCCATGCTCGTCCCTCACCCCTTCTTTTCTGAAGGAATAAGACTGACAGCTCTTCCATTCAGGGAAGCTGTGGATTTCCGAAACAGCAGAAGGGTGTAGCCTTCTGAGCCTCTGAGACAGAAACCCCCCTGCTAAGCCAAATCATGCCCACAGAGAGGCGCACGCGCTTTGGAGGCATGGTCTACGCTGGTAGGACCAAGGGCAGTGCACCCACCTCACTCTCTTTTCAGTACCTTGGATATTGTTGCCAGCACAGAGTCTCCTTTTGATTAGCCTCTATTATTTAAGGAGTACCATCCATGAGAGACAAGGTCATCTCCAGCAGGGAGCTGGAAGACAAACACCTTGCAGCCCTCCACATTGGGTTAGTTCCTGGTTGGACCTTGCAACTCTTCCATCTGGCCAGCAATGCAGACTAGAATTGTCTAGATTCAACTTCCAACAAATGAAACAGTACCTAGGAAAGTGAAGAAGACCTCCCAGGGTGTGTGTGAGTGGTGTTCCAGAGATGTTATTGAGGGGCTGATCGAGCTGGTGGATTCGTCCATTGATTGATTCCTAACAGGCACCATGATTAGCAACCGCTAACAAGTAGGAGGATGGAGCAAGTAGGTCACTGGGGACGTGTCTCTTGGAGTTGTGTCTTGCCCTGGCCCCTTTCTGTGTTCCTTTACTTTGCTTCCTGGCTCTTCTAGTGTCGGCTTCTCTACTGCACCATGCCTTCCCCACCATGATAGACTGAAGAACTTTCTGAAGCCATGAACCATCATCAATCCTTCGTCCATTAACTTTCTGTTCTCAGTATTTTCCACCACAATGCAAAAGTCTGATGATACACTTACCTGAAAGGTAGTGAACTTCGCTCTCACTGTCCGGCCTGCTCCCATGGTGGCCCAGTGGTAATTGTATATGGAATTGTGATCACAAGGAAATAGCACTCATGTTGAGGTCTATGATTTCTTAGCTCTTTGATTCCTGTGAACAATTAAACTGCTCACAAGATGTGTAATACAGTTCTGCAGCAGCCCATGAAACCCTTGAGGGGCAAAACTCCTTGCTATTGGCCACTTTAGCTGAGTCTTTGGCCTGAATCTGTCCCATCAGCTTCCCTATAGCCTAGGGGACAAGAACCAAGAACAGATGCATCAACAATATTGGGAAAAGGAAAGAAAAAGAAAATGACCATCTTTGCTTTTCCCACATACCTGCCACAGCTTTACTGGCTCAAAACACCATCTACATTCTCTCTCTCTCTCTCTCTCTCTCTCTCTCTCTCTCTCTCTTTCTCTCTCTCCTCCTTCCTTCCTTTCTTCCATCTACCTTTCTTCTTTCCATCCATTTATCCACCCACCCACCTAACTATCCACTCATCCACCCTCCCATCCATCCATCCATCCATCCATCCATCCATCCATCCACCCCACCCACCCACCCATCCTTTCTCCTTTCTTCTTGCCCTCGTTCCTCCCCTCTCCCTTTCTTCCTCTTCCCTCCCTTCTTCTCCTTCCCCTCTGTCATTTCACACTGTAGCTCAGGCTGGCCTTGAAGCCCCAGCCTTCAAAGTCCTGAGATTATCCATAAGTATCACTCTGTCCCACACAGAGCACTGCTCTTTAAACCTTACAACAACTTCATGAAACAGGACCAGTTCCCCAGTAGCAGGGCCAAGAGTGACCTAGAGATGTGGGACTTTTGTTCAGGCCTTTGTAGACCTTAGGCAGCAGTGACTTTAAACAAGTGTGAGTCTTCATAAGGGCAGGAATTTTGATGATCCAGTCTCCAGGCCCATGGGGCCAGTCTCAGGGATAAACATACCACAGACGTAGTCTACAGATGGAGATGATAAGGCAAGACTTCTCTGCCCTCTGCCCTTGACCTGTCTACAGTGGTGCTGTGCTATGTGCAAGTCTAGTGGTGTGTGGAGGGGAAGGAAGGTGTTGACTCAGCTGTATCTTATCTGGAGAGCAGAAGTTGCAGGCTGGGAGCTCAGGTGAAGGATGAGATAAATCAGTTGAGATTTTCAAATCCTTTGACCTACCATGCCCACAGGCTGCACTTCTTTTTTCTCATCTTTCACTCTATGCCAGGTCAGCTTTCTATGTTCCAGAGAACTTCAAATACTTCTTTGTTCTTATCGCTGATAATACAGGGGCTCCCTGACTGGTAACTCAGAGGATTTCTTGTGCTGGCTGTTTTCTTTTCCGCTCATGATCCTGTCTAGTCAAAAGCCATGACCTTGCATTTCTCAGAATGCATACTCTGTGTTTCTCTGTCATCAGCCATGACCTTATCCATTTTTTGCAACTACACTAGAATTCATGGCTCTCCTCCCATTTTCTACCTGTAGATATTCTAATCCAAATGATCAAATATTCATGAAGAAATAGATAATAGTCAAATGTAGGAGAAGGCTGAAGGGTCTTTGTTGTTTGTTTGTTTGTTCTTCCTTAGTGCTGACATTATAGGCAGGATGTACTGTAGCTAGAAGTTTCTCCATCCTGCTGGTCCCCCTGGACTTGTTTTTCTCAGCCTGCCTGTTCCAGAAGCCGCTCAAAGGAAATGTTCTATCATCTGTCTTAACATTGTGGGTCTAAAGTTCATATTTATCTTTTACTACAACCAAGGAAAACTATGTCTATAACTATCTGTCTTCAACTCCATCAAAGACCCAGAAGGATATAACATTACCTAAGTAAACAGGAAGTATATTGTAAGCAACTTCCAAAGTTCTAGAAGTAACAGGGACATCTTGCTGCCTGGACAGTCACCCAGAGTTCTTTTGTAATGTTGGGGCATCCATCTTCAGTCTACAGGCCCATAGTATCTGGCAGACTTTTTAGTGAAGCAGGAAATTTGAAGATCTATTCTGCCTTGTACTGGCAAAGTTCATCAGTTGCTTTCTTCTGTGTCCTGAAAAGAGTCTGGCAGTTTTTTCTGTGAAGCAGGAACCCTGAAGGACTGTCCTGTCTTTGGAAAATTTAGCAGTCACATTTCTATGGGTCTTGCATGTCCAGTTCATACAGCATACCACCAAGCAGTTCAGGTAAGAGCAGTTTCTTTCCCAAATGACTAGTCTTGTCACATTGAAGACAAATTCCATAACAAGATTCTTCAATGCCCATCAACCTCTCTGAAGTAATTGGTGCTGCCAGAGCAGATACGTTTCACTGTTGAGAAAAGTCTAAGTTCTTAAAACCTTTTAAATGCCATATTACCTAGGTCTTTGAAGTGTTAAAGATTATGTATCTAACTGAAATATATCTTTGTATATCTAGAAAACCTAATTAGCATGACTAAAAGTTTGATTATTATGGATGACTATTTTTAATATTATTTCTTAATTATATTTTGTATTTTTATTGTTTTTACTGAGCTATATATTTTTCTCCACTCCCCTCCCTACCTCTCCCTTCCCCTTCTACTCTTTCCCATGGCTCCCAATTTACTTACAAGATTTTTCTACTTCCATGTACATGAGATCTATGTATGTCTTTCTTAGAGTCCTTTTTTTTTTTGCTTTATGTATAAAAGCCACTAATGAGTGAGTACATATGATAATTGTCTTTCTGGGTCTGAGTTAGCTCACTCAAAATATCATATTGATGTTTTCTAGATCCATCCATTTACCCAAAAATTTCAAGATCTCATTATTTTTCTGCTGTATAGTACACTATTGTGGAAATATACCATATTTTCCTTATCCATTCTACAGTAGAGGGGCATTTAGGTTTTTTTCCAGGTTCTGGCTATGACAAACAATGCTGCTATGAATATAGTTGAGAACATGTCCTTGTGGTACAATTGAGCATCCTTTGGGTATATACCCAAATGTGGTATTATTGGGTCTTGAGAAAGGTTGTTTCCTAATTTTCTGAGAAGTTGCCATACAGATATCCAAAGGGGCTGTACCAGCTTCTACTCCCACCAGTAATGCAGAAGTGTTTCCTTTATCCCACATCCTCTCCAGCATAAGTTGTCATCAGTGTTTCTGATCTTGGCCATTCTTACAGTTGTAAGATGGAATCTCAGAGTTGTTTTGATTTGCATTCCTCTGATGGCTAAAGATGAGATACCAGTGTAAAGTATTCATTCTTCCCCTTTGTTTTAGAAAGAGATTGACTATGATCATAAACCATTTATATCCAACCCCTTTTAAATGAAAGCAAACATTTATAAACAATTATTTTGGGAATTTGGACATAGTTTTCTCCAAATCAATTCCTGCTGTTTGTGGGGTTAATTATATTTTGGGTTCATGTAGTTCTTTCAGAGGGTCTTGTTCTGTCAAACCTCATTAACCTGAAAGAAATCCACAGGTTCCCATCCTCTGTGGAAACAAAAGCAGAGCCTCTTTTCCAAAGTAACATATCCATAGACTCAAATTTTGAAGTCAAGGTACCTTTAAAATATATATGCTGGTTTAGTTTATCAGACTCCAGAATCAAATGTTTCTCTGCAGTCATCTCCCACCCCAGAAAAAAAAAAGGCATAAATATGATTACCAAGAATGCTTTGCAATTGAAATCACCATTCTAGGTGGTGCCACCTCCAGGTAGAATGAGGCCCTTCTTCCCTCTTGCTTTGGGAGAGCTAGGATTTTCCAAATCTTCAATGATCCCATTACCTTTCAACCTATGACCCAGCCTTGGAATTGGGCAAGTGACAGAGAAGTATGTTACAGTTGAATCGCTGTTCTCCTTTCGTACTGACCGTCCTACTAAAGTCTGTAGCTCATGTAATGAACATAATATAATGGCTTCTTGGCTTCCTGTTGACCTGGCCACTTCTACAAAAGTAGGCTTTGTCAAGGGTACCATTGGATGGAACAAGGAGACCAATCAGTCTGAAACAAGTGTGTTTCAGGGTCCAACTTTCTGGAATGTGAAAACATGAAGATTCCAACAGACCACTCTGTCGTAGCATGAGGCAGTAGCATGATGTTAAGCTGTTTGGTGTCTTTTGGCAGGGCAACACCCAACTCCCCAATGAATCACACACAGAGCCTTAGTCTTAGTTGTACATGTCCAGCCTCATCTTGGCTTGTTTTTGCCCACTTTTCTTAACTAATTATCCCACTTACCCTTTGGCTTTAGGTTTCCCCATTCTCTTCTATAAATCTTACTCCATGGTAAGTGTAGCTGTGTAGCTGCTGCATGCCTGGCCCCTTCTGTCCTCCTCCTTCTCTGACTACTTCTCCTCCTAACCCCTTCTCCCCATTTTCTCTGCCTGCCACTCCAGCCCATCCTTTCTCCTGCCTCGGTATTGGCCGTTCAGCTCTTTATTAGACTTTCAGGTGTTCTAGACAGGCAAAGCATCACAGCATCACAGAGTTAAACAAATGCAACATAAACAAAAGTAACACACCTTAAAATAATATTCCCAACACCTCTCTGTAAACCTCACAAGCTGCTGCAAGAATGGCTGCCTTGGTCTTTCTTGGCTGGGTAACCAGCCTTATCCTCTAGGAAGAGCTATCACGTGACTGTCCTTTCTTAATTCCTATAACACTCCCAAGGAAGAGACTTGCACTTCATTTAACAAAAGCAGAGCTAAAAAAGAGAGGCTCTAGATTTTGGTATCTTGTAAGTTTACCCATAGGAATGCGTGGGACTAATGGAATTTGAGCTCAGAATATGTTCTTCTGGTCTGTGCTGGTGTTTTGTCACAGATACTTTTTTTCCCCAGAAGTTATTTTTGTTGATATTGTTCATTTATTTTACCTTTCTGCATACTCTGTCTCAAGAGCTACAGGATATTTAGAATATTCCTTTGAGGATCATTAGTGTTAGTCAGTGGAAGCCCAGGACAATAGCTGTATTTCCTTCTCTGGCTTTGAAACACAATGCCCATGTAAGCCACTGTCTCTGCAGTCAAGGTTGGCAGAAAGAGATTCATCAGGTACACAAAAGTTCAAAAGACCAAGTTTGTTGTTTCTTTCCTAAAATTTGCTTTAGTAAATTACCAGTTTATTTATTTATTTATTTATTTATTTTAAGCAGCCTCCCTTGCAATACCTCTGCTCAAATGGATGGTTTCATTATGCTTCCAAGGTATCTGGGCAAAGTAAACCAAGAAAAACCTGGGCACTGCTCATCAATGGGGTAGGCCCTGGGAGACTAACTCTGCCTCCTCCACACCTGCTCTAATCCACGTGGCTCCTCTGAAGAGTGGACCCAACTTCCAAAGATCTCTGCTTCGTAAAATTCTCAAGGAGTCGTCAGCGGCTTTGTCTGCTACTGGACTCAGTATTTCGAGAGACTCTCGGTGGGGCAATGGGACTATAGAAGGTGAGGCCTGGATGGAGGAAGGGAGCCATCCGAACCATGCCTTAGGAAGATAGATCTTAGCCCTGCCCTTTCCTGCTATTCTCAGCCTCTTGGAAGTCCTGATGAGGGCAGCTTTCCCCCGTGATACCCTTGTACCTTGCCATGGGTCCAAAAGCAATAGCAGCAGACCATGTACAGAAGTCTCTGAAACTGTAATCTAAGATAAACATTTCCTCCTGTGGGGATATTTTGTTTGTGCTCTAACATAAAAAGCTTGCCTGGAGATCAGAGTGAGGAGCTAGCCACTAGTTAACCATAGAGGCCCGGCAGTGGTGGCACATACCTTTAACCCCAGCACTTGGGACCTCATGCCTTTGATCAGAGTACTTGGAGGGCACTTACTTTTAATCCCAGCACGAGGGAGGTGGAGACAGGAAGGGATATGGCTGAGCAGAGAGAGAAATATAAGGCGGAGGAGACAGGAGCTCATTACATTCAGTCTGAGGATTCCTGGAGACGGTATCACCCATTTGTCCTGAGGATTTGGTAGAGGTAAAAACTAGTGGCTGCTGCTCTGGTTCTCTGATTTCTCAGCACTAACCCCATATATCTGACTCAGGGTTTTTGTTATTAAGACCAATTAGAATTCACACTACATCCTCCTTTTTGTTGTGCCCAGTCCGTGGGGACTCCAAAAGATCACCATGGAGACCGGCTCACCAAAATGCAAAAGCAAGGTTTATTATTGTAATTGCAGGCCAGCCTGGACCTTGTCAGAGGTACCCTACCCTTCTAGAGAGCATTATTTAAAGGCAGAAACCAGGAAAGTTACATCAGCAGGGTTTGGGGTGACGGGCTGAATCCTGATTGGCTTGTGACTAGAGACTTTTCACAAATTTTTATTTTCGAACTTCACCCTCACCTGTTGCTTGTCAAGGTTTCTTATTGGCTGACCTTGTGGCGGGGTCATTTTATGGTTATCTGTACTTTCCAGCTGCTACCCTGTTACTTTTGCCCCCTAGCCATTTCTGAGGACTGGAATGGTTTATGGAAAATAGCTTACACAAGACACAAGATGGAGGCAGAGGACAAAATGGAGGAACTTTGGTTCTTCACTTTTAACTGATCCCCTCAAGTACTTGTCTCAGTGATGAGAATTCTGCCTAATGTAAATGGGAAGAATCTTGAGCCTGGCTTGGCCTTCCTTCCTTAGTCTTAGCTTCCTACTCTAGTTAACGTTCCGTGCCCCTGGCATTGGGGGGAATGCCAATATTCCTGGGAGAAAATCGGGAGCTTTGGTGGTTTGGATACCCTAAGCACCTGACAATGGAAGGTGTTGACTTCCTGCATTCCTAGCGAAGGCAATTGGCCATGTCCACACTGCGGCCTCCTGGGCAAGGCAGCAACATACAGCTTACAAAGTGTGCTCGTCAGCTAAGGCTGCTGCTGAGTGATCTGTGGTTAGCCAATTGGAAGGCAGCGGGGCCTGGGTGAGGTAAATTGCTGGTTCCCCCATGAGTGTGCCTTGTGGAAATCACAGTGTCTTTCTGGGAGATGCTTCAGTGGGATGACGTAAAGATGGACCTGGGGGCAGGAGAGCCGACCCTTCCCTCCTTTAGAAATCCCCTGCAGGCATCACCAGTGCCCTTGCCTAGGAGAGCGATCCCAGTGGAGTGCGCTTTCAAGTTCAACAGAAAAAAACACTGGTATTTGTTGTTTCAGGTCAGTTTTGCTTCTTAGAAGTTCAGATTTGAAACTGCTTAATTATGCCCCGAGATGGGCCTCACGGCAAAGGCTTCTCGCTCGCTCGAGCTTCTCTGTCTCTGCTTATAAATGCTAAACTGTTTCAAGGTTGGGTTTTAGGCTAATAATTTAGCCTTGGCGTGGGGGTGGGGGCACTGTCGTGATTATAGACATGATTATAGTCAAGTTTCCTGGACTTGTGGCACATAGTAGATGTTTAATAAATGTCCCACAGTTGCTAAGCAGTCTAAATGAGCTCAGTTTTCCGATTTAAAGTAAACCTGCTAAGTCTTAGTAAAAAAAAAAAAATATATTACTTGTTTGGGATTTTTTTCCCCTGGTGGATAAAAAGGACAGGAACAGCAAAATAAGTGTTAAAACAGCCAGGTAAACCACCCAGTCCAGGGTGCGCAGCGGACTCTGCTCCTGCCGCTCCGCGCCGCTGCGTCTCCGGGCCGCTGCGTGGGACGCAGTGCTCGCCTCCACCCGAGTTTCAAAGAGCCCCATCCAGGGGGCGGGTTATCGCTAATGACAAGGTCTCAGGCTGTGGACAACCATGCCGGAGTGGTCTGGTGATGAAGTCATGGGAATTAAGGCATGTTATCTGTCATGAGGTTAAATTCCCAGCGCTGAGCTCCATGGGGCTAGGCACCGCTCTCGGGGCTTATTTTAGAGCTGAATGGAAGCAGGCAATTATCTTGTTCTGCGACTATAATCAGCAGAACAGGATGCAGGTAGCCGCAAAGTGGAGTTATTTAAAACAGAAAAAAGAAAAAGAAAAAAAGAAAAATAAAAAAAAATCTATTCCAAAAGAGCAATAATCTGAAAGTCTCTTCTTTTTGCAACATCTGGTTAAGGATGTCAACGTGTGGAGAAGCCTGGGAGGGTTGACTCTCTGACCTCTGTCGGAACAGTAGTATCAGGCACCACCCTCCCCAGCACCACCCTCCCCGATCCTTTTGCGATGAGCGGCAGGTGCTCAGGCCCGGAAGCTTCCCCACAGTGATTCATTTTACCCTCAGAGTGTCAGCTGGGGTCCCTGGAAAAGTTCCAGGGAGAATCCCCAGCTTCCAGCCATCTGTCAGTCAGGAGGTTACCATGGTTACCACTAGCCAGCTGGCCTTGTGAGCCAGCTGGTTTATTCTGGCTAGGGGTGGGGGCGGGATTGCTCAATTGCCCCTCAGCTGGAAGCACAAAATGCTCCCAGACTTTGGTTCTGAGAACCTGTCTTGGGCAGCATTTGTTAGGAGAGTCCAGAGTGAGCCTCTCAATGGATGCAGGTGTGGCACTGTGCATTTCCGAGACTCAGAACTTATTTCTGAAAGAAGGCAGAGGGAAGTGGATTCAAACGGGCTCTCAGCTCTTCCTAGCTCTCTCACTGGTGAGCTATGTGGACTTGGACTTGTTAGGCTGGGTGAGACTTGCTTTGCACGTCTGGCAAATGGGGCGATGTGCTTTGAAGATTATGGTCACTACCTAGAATCCACCCAGTGGTTGCCACAGTTCTCAGCTCAGAGTGCAGGGTCTGAAGTTAGTCAAGCATGTTCCCCTCACCTCAGCTTCAGAGGGTGCCCTGAACTGCAGTAACAGATATGGTTGCTAGCCAGTGAACTGTCCATCTTCTGCCCGGCTGATTGAAGTCTGGGCTTAGACTTCACCAAGGGTAGTGTGTGGCTCATTCAAGGTCTTTGTTTCTATTTCCATAAACAAAGCTGCTTGTTTGCAAGAAAAAAAAAAGGGGGGGTGTCAGCATAGGGGAGACTGTTTCTGATGCAAAGAGGCACCCAGGACTGCATGGGCTATTGTGTCTCCGCTGCCTTGTACTTACTGTACCACCCCTGTGTGCCACTTGTTGGAGCTGACCTCAATTACGGTTTGGTCAGAGGTGGCCAGTTTTGTTTTTGGCACCCATATGTAGATCTGTTCTGTCTCCCGCGAGTTGTTTCAAGAAGGTCTGTACATGATGTCTTGGGGTTCACTTAGGTGAGATTGTCATCAAGCAGTAATTCACGCATTTGCCTTGGAAAGAATTCCTTTTCCATGATCTATCCTGTGCCAGGGGCTAGGATTGTGAGGGAGTTGAGAGATGACGTCCTACTGGCCTCACAGAATGGTAGTATTGGATCCTCTCTAAGCATAGCAGTAAGTGCACTCAGCGTTAAGCAATGGCCCTTCTAAAAAGGAATTCTTGTAAGGAGAATTCTCCACTGACATGTAGGATTAGATGTGCTAAAATATTTGAAATCTTTCTGTCTCAGGCCAGACTTTGGTCGTTTTTTTTTTTTTTTTTTTTTTTTTTTTTTTTTTTTTTTTTTTTTTTTTTTTTTTTTTTGTTTTGTTTTGTTTTGTTTTGTTTTGTTTTGTTTTTTGAGACAGGGTTTCTCTGTGGCTTTGGAGCCTGTCCTGGCACTAGCTCTGTAGACCAGGCTGGTCTCGAACTCACAGAGATCCGCCTGCCTCTGCCTCCCGAGTGCTGGGATTAAAGGCGTGCGCCACCATCGCCCGGCATTGGTCATCTCTTCTTTGAAATTGTGGGGGGGGGCACTGAAGGTCAGATGGGGACCCATGTCTCCATGTCTCTGACCACTGCTTCTGAGAATGAGATAAAATACATGTTCATTTTTAAAAAAATTAATTTTATAAGAATTGTCAACTGGGGAACAAAACCCCTCAGACAAACTATGTAATGTTTCTGGGGCTGACAACAATACTCTTCTCAACAATGGAAACAAAATGTCCACATTCGGGTCTCATAAACTATGCTGCTTCAGACGAGGATGCCTGGACTCCTGGAGTAGTACCACTGAGGGAATTGTAGCCAGTGAGACACTGGGTTCACAGAGACCTGATTTCAATCAGTATAACCCAGGGAGTACAGTGGCCATGCGAACTGTCCTTGTTTTGAACTAAAATGGAGAACTTGTCGTTAGGTCATTTTTAAATCTCCAAATTTTAAATTCTTCCAAACACCTTCATCCACTCCCTTTGTTAGCTCCTGGTGATGAGACCTGACAGCTTATGGTCCCTTCACTGCTCTGCTCTAACCCTGTGACTGTCAGGCTTCTTTCTATTTGTGACAGTCACACACAACACTAGTGACCTCTCACCTCCCTGGCCCTAAGCATTATGTGGTACCTATGGGTTTTCATTTCCTGAAGCCTCTTTCTCTTCCCCTGTAGAATCACCCTGTACGACTACCAAGCCATGTGTCGAGCTAACAAGGAGAGCAGCGACAGTGCCCATGGACTGCTGGATGTAAGTACAAAGCTGCTACCCAGGTAGTAACTGGGGGTTTCTTCTGCCTTGGGGGAATGTGGCCCAGACTGCAGGGTAATCAAATGCGCCAGCCTTATTCAAAACCAAGCATGTTTAAAGGTATTTCCTGACTTCACTCACTGAGAACTGCTTCTGTTTAAACCCAGATCCACGGATTATATAAGTGAAATTCGGGTCAAGGTCTTAGGTAGATTAATGAACAGTCCCCCCCCCCCCCTTCATAGACAAGAAGAGAAGTTTCACTGAGTGTTACATATAAGAATTAAAAATTTGATTTTGATAACAGAAACTGTTCTTCTGGGGACATTGAGACAGTTCGGTCACTAAAATTCTTCCCACATAAACATGAGGATCTGAGTCCCCAGTGAGGTGCCCACACGAAAAAGAGAGCCAAACGTGGGAGTGCACGTGTGTAACTGAGATTTAGCTCCCGCCCATAGTTCCCAAATAACTACTCTGAGTCTTAATAGTAATTGCAAACTGTTTGGCTGATGGCTTTAGGCTTCTTACTGGCTAGCTCTGCATATACATTGGTCCATTTCTAATAGTTTATATTTGACCACAAGGCTCATGGATGGTTACCCCACATCTTGCTTCTCTGGTATCTGCTGGCATCTTCTCCATTTCGTTTTTTTTTTTTCTCCCTGTCTCTCTGCTTGGATTTCCTGCCTAGCTATAGTCTGCCCTGCCATAGGCCAAAGAAGCTTTATCAACCAATAAAAACAGCACATATTCGCAGCATGCAGAAAGGCATCCCACATCACCCATCTGTAACCCAGAACAGAGCAGATGTCTGGCCAGCCAGAATCCCTGAACTTGAAGGTGTTTGAGAAACTTCAACACAAAAGCCAAAGTGGATTGCAGCTGGGGGAGCCATCTGCAATCTGCCTCTGGCCTACACACACACACACACACACACACACACACACACACACGCACACACACAACCAAGCACTTTCACAAACATGTTCACATGCATGTCCCCCAAGTATGTCATAGCCTAGGAGCAGGAAACACGCTGCTGTGTCCCAAAAAATTGCCTCCAGACTGTCAGAAATTCACTATTCCTGTCTTAAAAATGTAATTTGCAATGTACAGAAAATATCAGTTTGGCCATTAATTACCTTAAATCTCAGATAGTTTATTTTTCTTCCTTAAAGGAAGAAATCTCGCGTTTTTGTTTTTCTTCCTATTCTTCAAGATAGGCCACAAAGGTCTACAAATATAACCCTTGACATGTCATTTGGGAAATACTAAAATCCAACCAAAATTTTCCCTTAAATTGCAAAACTATCTTGCTACACCATATTGGCCCCTGTTAGACGTAAGACAGACTTTACAAGGGCATTATCTAAAAGCCAACTGCTTCTTGAAGTGATTCTTCTCCACTGAGTGTTTCAGAGAGGCGGCTGAGCAGTGGGCTTTACAGAAAACACCCCTTAAAGGGACCTTTGGAGGAGAAGGCCACTTCTAATGGAGGCTTTCTTTACCACACTATTTGCAGATTTGAAATGTCCCAAGATTGGTTTTCTTCCTCATTACTGTCAAAAACCTCAATGGCCTTCTCCTGCTCATTGATCTTTTGCCTTTAAAACCCTAATCCCTATTAGCATAATCCTTTTGTTTGCTAAGATATCCAGTTTGGGCTGGGTCTAACAAGTTCTTCTGGAGGGAGTTTTTTCCCCCTGGCCTGTGGCGAGCCACTGCCAAGCTACACAGCCTGTCCTCTCTCTCTCTCAAAGCCACCTGCACTACTATCCCAGGGGGAACAAAGACCCAGAATTAGCCCATGATCTGACTCCCTGGGTCTTTCTGGGCCTGGGGAAAGTGATAACTTCAATGCCAGAATACCTAATAGCAAAACCGTGGGACTTGGTGACACATTTGGTTTTAAGAAATTGTTAAAAGTTAGTATCTTTCTCTGACCCTAAACCTGGAGACCCAGAGTCTTCTGGTACAGGGACTTATGTTGAAGATATTCCTGAAATCAGAGAATGAACTACATACACAGCCTTGCAAAGCAGGATGGGCTGTGAAGACGTCCCATAGGTTTACTTTTTGTTTGTTTGTTTGTTTGTTTTGTTTATGCTGCTCTCTGCTGCTTTCTGAGTCTAGACAGGGGCCTTTCCGCAACTGTTAGGGGACTACAGATTCACTCTTGTTTTATTGACTGGCTAAGTCCTCCATTCCCAGCTCTGGTTCTTGTAATTAAACCGCTCACAGAGGAGGATTAGGCAGCTGTTGCCCCAGAAACCAAGATTTGGCACGCCCTTCCCTAAATGGCAGCCGCCAAAGGTGCCGAGGGTTTTCTGGACCTGCTGTCTGGAGCCCTGCTCTGCCAGTGCCATCGTCTGCCTCGCAAGTCTATGCACCGCTTACATATCTAACATACCTAGGTACAAAGAACCAACTGAGGGGGACATGGTATTTTCCAGAATTCAGGAAATTGAATTATCCACATAGGAAATATCACAGAGTAAACAATCCGACTGCTTTTTTTAATTAAAATATTCTGAAATAAAGATTAGGCTGTCAATGCCTTCTTTTATAGCATGCAGGGGACTTTCTGCAGGGATAAAATCACATGTTCATATGGTTATCATTTTTTCAAGTCCAAATATGTAAGTGCGAGAAAGGGCAGTCCAAATCCTACATAATTCATGGAAGGCATTAAAATCAAGTGTGTTCAATTTGTGCTTCTCTCCATGAATGACACACAGTGATGGAGAACTGTGAGCCACCTTTCCAACGGGGAGTGCTGTGAAGTACCATTGGAAATTAGTTCCATGATTCCAGCCCCTCAGCATCAGGCTGTGAAATATTAGCCCCGAGAGGGTAAAGGTTTAAGCATCGTTTGTTGAACTTCCTCCCCCACCCCCAGTGATAACCCTTGCATTAGATCATGTTTATTTTACTTGTAAATCACATCTTACTACAGGGGAGTTCAAAGTTTTAAAATGTTAGTTTTGGGATACAGTATCCAAGCATTTTCTTCCTCGAGCTAGACCTTCCCTGGTTTTTAACATGATATCCATCTCTCCAGAATAACATTGTCTCTATGTAAAGCCTTAAGTCAAACTACAAACTTCTTATGTAATCAGTTGTTTTAATGGGGTGAATTCTTCCCTTCAGCCCTATAAGGCCTTCCTCTCAGCAGCCAAGTGGATAATGACTGAACTTGTCTTGTGAGTACCATCTGCTATATTCTTTCCCACAAGCACCCCTGTTGCTCTGTTTCTCTGATACGGTGAATGGGGAGAGGATGCTCCCTGCTCTCGCTAACCTTCGATCCATTTTACACCTCCAAGTACTGACCTCTGAGAGCACAGCGCTATCTTTTTAAATGTTAGTTACTCACACCCACTCTCTATGCCTCTGTGTCATTGTTGAGCAGACTAACAGCTTATGATCCACAAGCCAAATCTATTTATTGTGGTTACTGTTAAATTTAACACGGATGCCTGGCTGTCTTAATGCTGCCTGGGTGGGCTGTGGTCAGGAGAACACACAGCCAAACTGTCCACTGTTGCTGGGATGTATTGGCTTGGGCGGGAGCCAGGTTTACATGGGCCACAGAAAGGGGCTAGGGGCTCTACTCTAGGTATGGGTTAATAAGTTAACCTTATCAAATTGTGGTCCTCTTTTGAGAATGCTGGATGACTTTATGACTTAAGTCAGACTTGAATTGCGACAGGGAGGAAAACTCTGGCTTACAGATGAGGCAATGGACACTTTGCAGCATGGGGTAGCCCATGAATAGTATGTTGGCCAGACTGAGCAATTTATATCCAACTGTCACTCTTCCTCTCTCCCAGCCAGGATTTAGTGCTGTAGGTTTAAGGCAAATCCCTTGCCATCTGGCAAATTGACATTGTCTTTTTTTTTTTTACTTTAATGCAATCTATATTAATTCAACAATGTTTATAAATCCAAAGGCAAACAAGTGTTCTGTATATAGAAGAAATAGAAGATGCATTAAGGCTACTGGTAGGATTTTGATGGAGAGGTAGTTGTTAGGGATAGTAGCCTTGAGTATGATAAGAAAATGAAAATTATTATTTTTTTTGATCTGTCACCATTCATTTAGGTGATTTATATTGTCTTTGAATCCTTAACTATAAATTGAGATATTTGGATTTTTCTGAACTTGGGTTATAGCATAATTTCAGTAAAAGTTTAACCTACTCTTTGCCCCATGCATGGGTATAAACACATTTGCTAAACCCATCCTATATTGCTGCAGACCATGGTTCTGACCCAGAAGAATACTCTATTTTTAAGTTCTGAAATAAGGCAAAGGGTCCTTTAGAAATTGTCTATCTATTATAGAATACAATCAGGTGATATTATAAGTAAATTACCAGAGGCTGACTTCTGATCAAACAGCAGACATTTCTCAACTAAAAATTCTTCTCAACTAGGAGACCACAATCTCGGGGCTATGCTGATGGTAAACAGCTTTTTCAAAGTGAGCTGAAACCCAGTGGTAATTCAATGGGAACTCAGTCAGCCACAGCAGTGTTTCCAAAGTGCAGGGTTATTCTGTCAAATGGAGTGGGGGCAGCACCAAATGACATATAGTCGTTCTGTTCAAGCTGGGGCTTAGATGACCGTCTAACCCTGGGCTTCCATTGTTTAGGTTCCTGGTGGAATTTAACCTGTGCAGTTGGTGGCACTCGGATGTGACAGCCAAAGGTGAGAAGCAACTGAAGTTTCTGTTTCTTAGTGTGAGTGATGAACCCTGGGCACTGATACTTTTTTCATCAGAGATCTACTCGCTTGCATTAAACCCCACAGAACATGGTGACCGTCCTTCAGCTCTGTCGGCAGGAAGCCACCTTGCTGAAGCCTATGCTATGCAGTCTGACAGAATTCTACAGATTCTTTCCACCCGTGTTCACTTTGACCTGCTTCCCCAACAAAAGTGGAAAATCATACTTTGGAAGGGTCTGAAATCGTCAGAAAGCTAATAGGCAACATGAAAAGCTGAGCGAAGCAGACAAGTCATCCATGTTCCGACTAGCTGAACGGATAAACACTCTAGTTGTGTCTGCACAACTGCAGAAACCTGAGTTGATATTTTGAGTGGTAGTTAGTGGACATTCTCAGAGACCCAAGACAGGTCTATAGTATGGTTTAACTCAGGCTTCAAGTCTTACATGTGGCAAACCAGTTGATCTTACCAAGTTCTAATTTCCCCATCATAAGAACGGTGGGAAGAATATTTCTCTCTCTCTCTCTCTCTCTCTCTCTCTCTCTCTCTCTCTCTCTCTCTCTCTCTCTCTCTGTGTGTGTGCTGTGTGTAAGTTTGTGTGTGTGTTATATGTAATAAGCTAGATAAATTATGTTACCTGATGATCAGAGTAAATGGAACCTAAGATGCTACTGTAACTAATCTCTGATGATGAAGACGACAGTGTTGACATTGGCAGTGATGATGTTTGCCTTCAAAGCCTTCACTCCAGGGTGAGCTGTCCCCAGCAATCTCCCCTAGGCCTTCTCACCCAATGCAAGTTCTCAGATACTCTCTGTTTTTGTTTGGCTTTGTGTGTGTGTATGTGTGCTTTGTTTTGTTTTCTGAATTCTTTAACGTGGATGTTAAAGACTAGTAGGCTACAAGCATGAATTTTATTTCCAACTATTTGTTTTCATTTTAATGGTAAGATCATAAAGTGGTACAACTTAGGTGTTGGATATTTGCCTTGCGTTCCATGCCTTAGGAGCCCTCTGTGGATTTTCTGAATGCCCAAACACTTCCTTCTGCTTCCCCCTCAGTCCTTTAACACTCAATCCCTGCCCTCCTCTACCATGGTTACCTTTCTTTGCTTCTTTTACATGACACTAGGTTTCCTTGGTGATATAACTACTTATTCCCATCAGTACCCAACTGAGGCTGAGGGCACAGTAAGGATTTTGCTTATTAAATACCCTATTGGGTCATTCTTGTGCCAGGCATGACTCCATCAAGGCCACTGGGTGGGCACTAGTTTTGAATTGTAGCATACATTTATTATCCTAGTCTTGACATTGACCATGAGGCCATAACTGAGACTGTTAGGAAGGGCTTCCATGGTTGATAGGGCACTCACAATGCCAAGCGATGGTGGCTTGTTCAATGTCCCTAAGGAGGTCATTTTAGGATTCTGATTCACCCACAGAAAGGTTATTATATCGGCACTGCAAAAGTTTGGATGAGATTTGTAAAATATTGGTATGCTCACTTAGCCAGATGCAAGACCCACAAGCTAATCAGGAAGCAGAGACAAGAGAACTGTTTTGAGTTAAGGAAGTAAAAGCTAGCCTAAGACACATAGCAAGATCTATACCCTTCCCCCCCAAAAAAATCATAAAAATATGTAAAATGATAAACAAAACTCCAGACCTAAGATTTGTAGTCCAGTAATGGGGGGCTGTGGAGTTAATATGGTCAGAAATCAGCATGAAGAATGGGAAGTTAGTAGACAGGGAACAAACCATGACTCAGGGTAGCAGGAAAAAAAGACTATTATAGCCCCTAAACCTGTGGCCTGTGGTCTAAATTTGTTTTTGTTGATCTTATATACATTTTATAAAAGAAAGGTGAGGTGGGGCCGAATAAATCAGTAGATTTGGAGGGCTTGAGGTGCAGCTTAGCTAAGACCATCTTTCTATAGCATCAATAGCTGAGAACAAAGACTGACTCCCCCTAGAGGAGGCTGTGATGGCTCTGAAGGGGTTGTCTAGCCCGAAAGTTAGACCCTGTCTCTGAAGGAAGTTCTGGGAGTCTCTGGTTTCCTTGATGGTTAGTAAAGGTTGGTCAGGTGCAGTACAAGCTTGAAGTGGGCACTGGTGCGCATGGGCAGGAATCCAGTGCGAAGTGAGTATTCTTGCTTTTTAAGGGTGCCTCACTCTTAGGAGTGAGATTTGTACTGAGAGGTGGTGGGCTAATCATGTTTGGCACTTCATGTTTGCACGTTTGGTGCCCAATTTCTTCACATGCCCCCTCACAGATGAGCAGGGAACTCTTTTTATTTATTTATCTTGGTTGTTTCTTTGTGTAGCTAAGAATGATCCTGAACTTTTGATCCTCCTGCTTCTATCTCTCCGATGCTGGCATGTTGCCTTCTTTACACATTGTGGAGGACTAGATCTTCCTGAATGCCAGATAAATGCACTCCCCACTGAACCATATCCTCAGTCCCCAAGAAAGACCTTCTTTGTGTCAGTTTCTACACCTAGAGAGAGACCCCCCCCAATTCTCACCTTGACCTCTCATCTCAAAAGCCACCCTCACTTTTGTTTCCAAAGGTTTAACAATTTTTTTGAGAGCCCATGACTGAAGTCTTTGCTGAGAGAACAGTATCATTTAACTGAGGGACAGTTCTGTCTCCCACCAGTCCCTGCACTCTCGGGAGGCGTGTCTGATTGTCACAGTTTGCTACTGGCATCTAGTGGGTAGAGGCCAGGATGCTGCTATTCCTTAAGGACAGCCCTACAACATAGCAGCAGCTGATTCAGAAAATCAACATCGAGAAGTTCTGGTCTTGATGGAGGGACACCAGTCAGGGCAGAGTGATTAATAAAGACATGGTTACTGCCTGGACTCTATAGATGCTCTAGAAGGTTCCCACACCGAGTTCTACATCCCTATTCCTCCACAACTGTTCCAACACAGGTCAAAATGACGATGTGATGTTTTAGTTCTCAGTGTTCCCTCGTGAGAATTTTCCTACGTATTTTCCTAATAGATAATGTCAAAATGTCCATTTTATTCTAGACCAGTGCTTCTCAACCTTCCTAATGTTTGTGACCCTTTAACACAGCTCCTCATATTGTAGTGACCCCCAACCATAAAACTATTCCATCACTACGTCATATGCAGGACCTCTGATATGTGACCCCCCAAGGGGATCATGACCCACACTTGAGAACCCCGGCTCTAGACTGTGACACCTTCATCCCACAGATTATTAGAAGATTATTAGAAGACATTGACATTGAAACTTTGGTATGCTGACAGAATATTCCAGCATTTCAGCGTGCTCGGAAACCCTTCCAGATCCCCTTCCAGGCTCCCCTCCACTGCAGCTGGGAGGTAGTCCCTGGAAGAACTTCTCACCAGATTTCTCCAAGGACCCATTCAGGCAAATAGGGAGGATGACAGAAGCTTTGGAGGGAGCATGCACACACACAGACCTACCAAGACCTTCTACCTGCATGAAAGTCCCAGCTGCCTTCCTTCATGGTGTAGAGCTGGATCCCACATCTGAGCCGTCTCACTCGGACCCACGGCCATCTATTCTACTGTGTGTGTGTGTGGGGGGGGGGATATGGTTTTTGCCGTGTTGTAAATGAAGACACTGGAACAGAGGGAGGTGTGTGGATTCATCCATGGGGTTCTGTGACTGGAACTCTGTGTTAAAAGTCTGTGTAAATCCTGGATTCAGTGTTTACTGGGAAGAAATGGTCTCCACACCATCTCGGCTTGCAATTCATTCTAAATTTACTATTCTCTCGCAAGATAAAGACCCTGAGCTGAGACATACATCTTTGTTTTAGCTAAAAATAGAATCCATAATTATACTGTTTATCTGCCTCATTTCCTTGATTAAGGGACTGTGGAAACCCACTTCTGCTTGATTACCACAAAGGTCTCATTTGGGTGAAGTTTCACAAAGACAATGGAGCTTGCTGGCACCCGGTTATGAATGGGGCTGCATTCACGGAGACAAAAGGAGAGAGAGGCTTTTCAAATGGCAAATCTATCCATTCCCAATTGCCTGCACGTAATTACGGTGAACCCAAGTCCGTTATTCTCATTAGGGACATTTGTTGCTAAGGGGAAATTCAAGCAATCTGATTGTGTAGATGTCCTATTGAATGCTCTTTGGGGAGCGAGTGGAAGGTCATGGTGACATCAGCTTCAGGTACCCATGCAACTAGAGTGAGAGGCAGATTAGAGTTATTATTAGCAAGTGTGGCTCCCAGATGAGACTGTCCAGGTGCACACCTGGTCCCTGCCACTCCCCGCCATGTGGCTTTGAACAGGCATCTTAATTTCACAGAGTTTTCGTTGCTTCGTCCACCAAATTATGTAGTAGCAGCGCCTCGCTTGATTGTGTGGTGATGAAGGCCCCATTCAGAGACGCCCAGTGACTCCTGCCCCGAAGCACCTCTTGAGTGGGAATTGCTGAGAGGCTGTAGTTTTTTGCACTTAAGTAGATGGTGATGGTAGAAGGGGTGTCACTCAGTGTAGATCGCTTGCCTAGTCTAGGTGATGCCCTGGATTCCACCCCCAGCACTGCCGTCAATCAATACGTAAGATTATGACAAACTGCTCTATTCAGCCATCGGTGCAGCTTGTTTCCAGCTTCAGAGCCACAGCTGTCCCTTCAAGGAGAAGAAAGAACCAACCTCGGCTAGCAGCAGCATCTTTTAGTGCCTCCAGCTTAGCTAGATCCCAAGTTCTGAGCACCGGGACTTAAAGCAGAACTCACTAAGTAGATGGCTGGCAAAGTCTCGGTTACTGGTTTGAAATCCCAAAGATAAGCAGTAGTGGCTGGCAAACCTGAATGGTGTTTTCCATAGCGCTCTAGACAAAGAAAGGCCCAGGCTAGGTAGAGCAAGTGCGGCCGTGGCTTCCTGGGATAATTTGTATGTCTCTCTAGAGCACACGGCTAGTCAACATCGTGCCGCAAACAGTGTTTATCCTACATCAGCATGCGCACCCTGCAATTGTCAAAGTAGAAAGAACTTCATCTCCAGTAAGGATCAGGGCCAAATGAGCTTCGCCATGGACATTTTGAACCCATTCCATCATAATAGAGCCCAGACAATTAGAAGTAGAGATGCCGAAATTGTCGGGCTTATTTAAATCATGTGTGTGCGCCACCGCCCCCAGCCCGCCTGGAAGACCTCTAGCTTCCTTTCATTGGCCCTACTCGACAAAGCTGGAAAGTCAGTTTTGGCTCTGCCATCTACTTCCTGGGGGAATTTGAACAATTTCTTTCCATCTCTTCTCACTCCCACCTCCTCCACCTAACAGAGCCTTCTTTAATAGTGAAGCACTTCGTCTTCACTTCTTTAAAACAAAAAGAACTTCCTACTTTATTTTTAAATCTTGTCATATTTTGGTGTGAAATGAATGTGTATCAAGTGGAAGAGGTCGGACACACAGCAGTTCTTTAGTGAACATCGTTTGCCGGCAGGTGTTTATCTCCCGTTTGCATGTGTGTCTCACACTTATAACCTACACTACTGTGTATTTAATCCTTATTCTGTTTAGAAGTGAGCTTTTTGAAATTCTGATACTGAAACTCTAAAGAGGAAGCTGCCTAAATTGGACGTAAGTATCACTTGCAGAACAGGGAAAAATCAGTTGTGAAAATAAGAAATTGTGTTGCCAAACTGTTGCCAGATGGCCCCTTCCCCCAGCTAAGAGTCAACAAAGGAAGGAAGTAAAGGAAAGGTGAGAACAATGCATCCACCCGCCCCCACCCCAGAGTATCAAGCAAAGCTAAGTCCTCTCTTCTGCACCAAGGGAGAACGGGAAAGGCTGGGTCCTACCAGGTGCTCTGTGAGCTCTACCATGGGCATGGATCAGGGCACATCTCCTCACCTTCCTCCTCAGGGACAAGCAGTTTGTCACAAGGGGCTAAACTTCTTCCATTTTCTTTATCTGCTATATTTGGGGAAAAAAAAACTCTATCCAAGGCCCTGGAGAGATGGTTTTAAACCATCTCTGTGTGTGTGTGTGTGTGTGTGTGTGTGTGAGAGAGAGAGAGAGAGAGAGAGAGAGAGAGAGAGAGAGAGAATTTGCCTGTGAAAAGCAGTGAGCAGTGTGTATATTAATGCTCGCTCTTCAACTAAGCCTTGGGTGGTTACCAATGACATTCACATACTCTTAAGATCGGCAACTGGTCAGTGAGGTCACATGTTCTAATTTTCTAGCTAAAAATAAATGAATTAAAAATAAAAAAATAAAAAGCTGAACTATTTTGTTTTAAATTAATAAAATAAATATGCCAGTGTCCTATGACTTGAAGCAGTTTCCTTGAAATAAGGAAACCTCAGGGGGAAAACATATATGCTCGAAACAATTGTGTTAGAATGTAAAAGCATAGGGCGCAGCTTACTGATGCCCTATAATTATCCAACTGTGAGCAGCTAGGCACTTTACAGTGCTGCTTCCATGGACCCGCTTAGATCCCACAGCATCCCAGGAAGGCAATTCGCCATGGTTCTGATATCCATCCACCTGCACCTGGAGTCTAACCCGACATGTTGTATTCTACACATCACGTTTTGGAGTTGCAAATGTAAATTTTATGTGCAAGCTTGATCCCATACATACATCACCAGAACCAAAACAAAACAAAAACCTGTGTATAGAGTCATTGGGAATATATGGAACTGGGAAACCCCAGGTACTCAACGGTGAAGCTGTAAGTTAGTAGAACTACCTGAGTACCTGAGCGATGCTGAGTACCTGAGCGATGTGGAGTACCTGAGCTATGTGGAGTACCTGAGCCATCAGCATCCCCACTGTGTGGACAAGAATGCTGAGGACAAGCTAGAAGTAGCAGAGGAGAATTTGTTTTCCAAATTTCTCTTTTGTAGAAGCTTTTGCCCTTAACCTGAGCTGTGGTATGCGTCATCATTGGCATTGTTTAATGCTACAAACCAAGAATGCATATTCTTTTGTTATTGTTATAACTAATCCAACCTTAGCACTATCTCCCAAACACTGTACTCAGTACTCCTCAGTGCTCACTTTACCCATCGACCTCTGAAAACAGAGCTTGATACAAATAAGAAAACTGGGACTTACAAGCATGGGTCCCGCCCAATGGGTGTGAGTTAGCTAACCTATTGGCTCACCAGTCACTCATTCCTATGTCCACGTTATTTAGTTATTCGTCTTGTGGAATGAGAAACTTCAGAATCACAGAATTTGGAGTGTGGTATACTTCAAAGAATTTATGTCTTTTACTATTATGTATTTCAATTTTCTTTCAATAATAGCACAATGCCATTGTATCATGACATTTATCTTGCCCTTGATAATATGGCAATATGGTATAGCTGACATTTTTCGGTGTATGTTCAGATTCCCAGATGTGTTGGTGTTAAGTCACTGCGAGTCTGAGGTCAGAGACCCCGTGGTTGATGCTGACCCAGAAAGAATTCTTGTGATGCATAAATGATAGTCGATCAAGCCAACACAACTGCTTTAGGAATTATAGCTTACAGAGTTGCTTGGCAGATGAAATCACTGGGCTAATTAGAAAATAATGCATTGTGCGGTGCCTAGAAAAATCACAGAGCTTCCGAAGTAGAACTGCATTTGAGCTGTTCTGGGTTGCCAGGCACGGCGTTGAGCCTGAACACCGAGCTTTCATTTTTTTTTTTTTTCCCTTTCCCCCACAGCACAGAAACTGAAACAGACCCTGGAGCCTTGTGATACTGAATACCCTGCCTTTGTTTCCGAACGCACCATCAAGGAGACCACAGGGAACATTGCTTGCGAAGACTGCTCCAAGTAAGCCACCCCCAACTCCCCCTCCCCCCCCCCCCCCCCCCCCCCCCCCCCCCCCCCCCCCACTGTACACACCTTTCTGTTGCACGTGGAACTTTCCCCATGGGCCAATAAACTGGAGCACACATATATGTACACTGGGGGCAAGGAAACATGGCTGCCCTCTGGTACAGAATGTAATTCTATCAGCTGGGAAGAAGCAGGTCTCAGGTTTTGGAAGATAGAAGAGTTTAGTTCAGTTTGTTGGCGTTTTCCCAGCTGACAGTCCTCAACTTCAGCAAATGTCCTGAACTGTGTTTAGCCAGGACAGTGCGCCCTCATGTATAGCTGAATCCCACTCAACAGGCATGTCTTCTCTGTGTTCTGATGTTGAACATTTTTGATCTGAAAAATGAACATAATTTAATAGTTTTATTGGTCATTTAGAGACTCTTGTCTTTGCTCCTCTTGGGCACGTGCCTCCTGGATAATCGGATCCGTTCTTAGTGATTTAGGTACTGTGCGTTTCCAAGACTATGTTCTTAGTAGCTACAGACACTCTCTATGTGCCATCCTGTCCTTTGGTCTTTTCACTATGGATGGATGACCCTTGATGAATATACGTTTTCTTTTGCCTTTATTTTAATATAGTTTGTTTTGTTCTTTTCTGGTTTATGCAATCTTATGGGAGTCTTTGCCTCTCCTAATATAGCGATGCTTCATTTTCACTCTGAGCACATGAGTGAGTGTGGTTTGCATTTAGAGCTTTAACCTCTTGCAGCTTGGATGTGCCACCCAGCACAAATGCAGCTCCGACTAGTCCTTTGTTGTATTGTAAGCATAAATCTGTACCGAGTTTTCAATGTGTGGGTGGTGGGGCATGCCAACAGATTGTTCTATGTATTTTATATCTAATAGTTCTTATGTGGATTCCCTGAGCTTTTTGCATAGAAAGTGATATTATTTCCGAAAAGTGTCTGACATCCGTGCTAATTATTGTTTCATGATTTGTGACACTAGATACTATTGATCAGACGTTTCTATTAATTATGTTTAATAATATCATGTTAAATATGAATTTGTTAGATTCTTATTATAGAAGGCAAATAATGTGAAATTTTCATATTAGCCATTTTTCCACACCACGTTTTAGTTATGTTTAAAGGAATGACGGTGTGAACATTCCCTGCTATAAAGAATGATTCTAGACTATGCTGATATCCCTCAGTAAATGCCATAATATCTTTGAAGAATAGAAAAATTTCTGAACTTCAAATTTATATTACTTAAAAATTCTTGGATAGTTTCATACATGTGTGCAATGCATTCTGGTAACACCCATCTCCCTCCCCCCTCTTATCTGCCTTCTGCCCCCATCATCATACCTTGAACAGGGTAAATATTTACATATATGTATACAGTGCAGGAACATGTGAATACCATTGTCACCACTGTTGGTTAAATATTTCCTAGATTAAGGAAAACATCAAGAGTTTCTGTTGCTATCATTTGATACCTGAATGGATACTGAATTTTATTTATATTTTTTGGTTGCTTGTTTGCTTGGTTGGTTTTTCGAGACAGGGTTTCTCTGGCTGTCCTGGCTGTCCTGGAACTCACTTTGGAGACCAGGCTGGCCTTGAAGTCTCCCTTCCTCTTCCTCCTGAGTGCTGGGATTAAAGGTGTGTGCCATCACCACAAGGCACTGAATTTTATTTAAACATTTTATACTATTAAAGTAATTTATTCCTACGTTGTTTTTTGCTGATTTCTGTAATTTTTCATCATGTAATGTGCATATTTCCAAATTAATATATATATATATGTTTCAGGCACATGGATATGTGTATAATCATGTGTTCATGTGATGTTTTGCCTGATGATGCCCACCTTATGCTATAGTTGACTCATAAGATATATTGCCTGGTGACCTCATAGCATCCTCGTTTGCTTGTGCTTGATGATATTTAGACAGTGACGGCATCATCAAAGGACACAGTTCTTCAGAAAGTACAGGGTTCTGTGTACGAAGGTGGGTGGCTGTGCCTTTCATGGCAGAAATCTTAGTTGTAGTGAAAATTAGACCTGCTTTCTCCAAATAAAAATGCCATTGTCATTCACCTACCACAAAAAATAAAAAGCAAAAACATATTGCTAAATTCATTAGACTTTTTTGGCAAATATTGTGCTCAAAAGTGAAAGTGGCTAGACTTTTCATTCCTGTGTTATCGTTTGACTTTCCTGTTAAGTTGCTTGCCACAAAATTACATAGTGGATTTTCCCATTTTCTACTATGTGTGACATTCTTATAAAACAGATTTACGTATTTCTCCTGAATTTCACAGAAATTCACAAAGCTCCCAGCGGCAGATGGGAAGTGCAGGGTGAGCATCTACAGTTATTTAGTAGACAGACCTCTCAGATTTTCTATTTCTCTTTTCTAATTTTTTTTCATTTTAATATTTTTTAATTTAGCGTGTAGAATTATGGGTTTCATTATGTCATTTTCATACATACATATTCTTTTCATTTCATCCTTTTTATTTTTAACTAAGTTATTATAATTCTTTTAACATTGTTTCATCTCATTTTTAAGTTTATTGAATTTATTTATAAATGGTGTTTGATTTAAAATGCTAACACATTTGCTACCTTTGTCTCTTTTCTTTTCCGTTCTTTTTAAAATGTTATCTAGTCTGTTGAAGACCATGCGTATCTGTGGGCTTCCACATGATGTTTTAATATATATTGTATAGTTATTCAAATGAAGGTGAGCGTGTCTCCTCAGGTATTTATCAGTTCATAATGTTAAACATATTCAAATTTATCTCTTCTGGCTTTTTAAAAATGTTCAGTGCACTGTCCCCTTTTAACCTGTGGATTTTTAGTTCTTTCTCTCCCCCCCCCCCCCCCGACCTCTCTGTTTCTGCCTCTTTCTGCGTCCCGTTACCTCGCCTCTCCCACTCTCTACTGTCAGGGGTGTGCTTGTTTCATCCTCCCTCTGTGCTTTGGGTTTCCTCTGTTTTTAATCTTGGAATGTCTACTGTTTAGTGCTCGGCTCTTCTGTGTGTGCTCTGTATCTCTCTCCATTCCACAGCGCGTCTTTATTTCAACAATAAACAAAAAGAGACTCAAAACCCATTTACTAAGAAACTTCAACCATCATTTTTTTTAAAAAAAAAAATGTACAGCTACAAATGGCTTCAAGTTAGAAAAGCTTTATAGTTAATATTTCAAACCTGGATATTAAGTTGAATCATCTGCCAGATTGATTCCTTGAAGACGTATTTGTGTGTGCTTCAGGTGCTTTTCTTTCCCAGGCTTTGTCTTTATCTCTTTACTCTCTTAGATTTCTCTGTTTTCTGTACTCCTGTTTCTCCTTCCGAGAGCACAGCTGTGTCCTCTGTCTTTGCAGTGACCACCACCTGTGCTCTGTGGACATGTTTCCACTGGCTAGAACCTCTCCCTTTCTCATGAACAAACGAAAACGTCTGTGCCTTCTAACAGGCTTACCCCCTAGCTCATATGTGTAGTTCCCACACTCTGTATTTTTAACCTAGTTGCTTTCTCATTCCCCTTACGATTGAATGTAGTTTATTGCTGGTTACCTCTGCCACCATGTTTCTTCTGCCGCTGTTGTTTTGGAGTGTTATTTTTGGTTTGTTTCTGTAGGAATGGTGTAGGAGCGACACGTTCTTTCATGTTTTCCTTAAAGCCCTTCCTGTGCTGTAGCATGTACACCGTCATGACAACCAAAGCCTCTCCTGTGCTGTAGCATGTACACTATCAATCATAAAGACCAAGGCCACAGACTCTGGAGTAGAAATATTCTCTCTGTCTTCCACATCTCATCTCTGTGCGTCAGTAAGTGGTCTGGTCTCTCTTTCCTCCTTGTAGATGACTTCCACAGAGTTCCTTCTCTAATGTGTTTTCATAATTTGTTCAGACGATTTTCAGCACCAATTTGTTATTTTTTGCTCATTGGCTTTATCTTGTGTGCTGTTTTTTTTTTTTTTTTTTTAAACTCAATTTCTTTTAGGGCTGCTGATTAGGATGTCCATTTAGTTCTTGATATGCATGACTTTCTAGAAGATTAATTTGCTTCTCTTAAGAGTAGATTTCTTTCCTACAGTCCTTGTTAGGTTCTCTGTCATAAATATGGACCTTTTAAGAATATTCTAGTAGCGTATGTTGGAGAGCTGCTGATCCTCTCGTGTCTGTTTTCTTGGCTGGTAGGTTCTTGTATATCCTGTTCCATTTCTTAGCTCAGAACTTGTCTCATGTACTAGTTATTATTCTTTGGCATTAGCACAGGGCTCAGATTTCTATGGTAGCTGTGCCTTTGGACTTCTCTGATGCATCCTATTAGTATTGACTGCCTGGGAATAGTCGTTATGGAAGTCTTCATATTTAGGGTTTCATCACCATATAATTATGGTACATATTTTCCCTAAGCAGAATTCATTTTCAGATGCAAGTCTGATTTCTCACGGGCACTGCTGTTTTTTCCTGTTCAGAGCTTCTGAGCGGGTCAGATTAGCAGCTCCTTATACTCAGCTGTAACCGTGCAGTTTGGCTGTCCTTCCTCCCGTAAGCACTCTTGTACTTAACTGTGTTTTATCTTCCCATCTCATCCCACATGCCTTAGTGTTTTCAGGATGGTTTTCATGTTTGCCCAGTCTGTCATGTCATAGCTTATTCTTCTGACTAGATATTTATTCTAGGGTCACCACAAGAAAGTGGTGAGTCTATGTAGGGGCCCTTGGAAGTACAAAGTTCAGAGGGTGATCCCTGTCTTCTTAATTTCTTTGTGATGATGGGCAAATAATAATAATAATAGTAATAAATATCAGTAAGCATATCATGGACTCACTGAAAGAATCAAGTGGAAAAAATTATGTTATAAATTTAACACAATGCTTGGGACAAACTAGTACCCAGTAAATGACCACATTTCACGCATGTCCTGTGCACTAGAATACTAGTATGGGTGTCCCCTGCCCCGAAGTCCTATGTCAGAACCTCTTTCCCACTGTGATGATATCAATAGGTGATGTCCTTTAAGAGATGAGCAGGGCCTGAGGGCTCTGCATGCCCTGCAAGTGAAATGAATGCCCTTATAAAAGAAGATTGAGGAAGCCTATCTGAGGTCCCCCGCCCCGAACCACCCCACCCAGTGTGAGGAAGCCTATCTGAGGTCCCGCCCCCAGTGCCTTGGAAGCTTCCCCATCTCTGAAGCAGCGGGTGAGCCCTCTCTACAAGGTCGGCCTGCTGACAGCAATCTGCAGTCACAACAGACGCCTATGCTCTTGTTTTTCATAAGATACTATTTAAGGTATTCTGTTAAGGGCCACAAATGACTGAGATGTACCGTACCTCACACTCACTAAGTCAGAACCTTGAGAAACATTCTGGAGTGATGTAAATATTCCTGTCGTTGGTCTAACACCGTGCTTGTCCCCACACAAACAGAAACTACGTGTCAGATTTTAATAGGCCATGCACATCTTAGACATCAACAGACCACGGCTTTGTGCTTTAGGGAAGTGCAAACCACCACTTTGTGATGAAGAACCTTACAGAGAAATGGCCTTTCCACCCCCAGGTGCTGAGCCTACAAACCCCACAAGGTCACCCTTATGTCTTGGCCATCATGTACTATGATTCTCATGTCCATTGCAGATAAAACCTAAGGAAATCTCAGGAGAGAAACTGCCAAGGAAAGCAGCCTTTTCTTCTTACCAACTCAAAGCTAGAAACCAAAGATGCAGTTTGATTCAAATTACCTAACGGTCTGGAAACTAAGAAATGCTCACCTGGAACCGTGGCACACATGCGTGATCACGGCATTCCCCTGTGGTCCGGAATCTAGGCTGGTGTCATGGAGAACACAGGGCATGGACATGGTGAGGCTCACTCTATAGTGTCATGGCTGCTTGGTTTCAGATCTTGAAGCCTTGCTGAGCGGGAGGAGGGAGCAGGTAAGGTGGATCGCATGAGACTGGGTGTTGATAAAGGCTTTCCCAAGTTTGCTGGTATAAGGGAGAGGCTGTAGGCTTTGGGTCTTTTCTTTTCGGCATTTCATTAAGAACGCCACGCTCTGTAGTATGTAGTTGCATACTACAGTGGAAAGCAGTCAACACTCGGGAGTATAGATGGAAGGGATTTGTGCTCTTTCTTCATTCTTTGAGTAAGCTTTTGATTGAAGGATGGTGCATTAAGAAATAAGTACAAATACTGAAATTTCAGGTTGATTTATTTTTTTTTTTTTTGACATATGAACCCATCCATACAGCCAATGTTGAGGCTAAGACCTCAGAGAGCAGCACCAGCTCCCCAGGAGCACCCCTAGTGTGTCCCCTGCTTGGCATAATCTCCACTCCCCATTGGATGGGCACTGTCTGGATTTCTGTCTTTATAGATTGCTTTCGAACCGATATCCTGGGAGGTGGTGGTGGACCTGGTAAGATACAGAGCTTCATGCAGTAGTGGTCCTGAAGTTTGTTCCTAATGAATTGGCTCTAAAAGAAAATGAACGGTAGGAAGAAAACTAAAGCTAGCCTGTAAATTTAGTAACTGTTGTTCGGCTGTCCATTACATCCTCCACACTAGACTGCTCGTGAGGTAGCAGTGTTGAAGGGAGCATCCTTGGCTCCTGTCCTCGTGGCCTTTGTAGTCACAAGACTGGGCGCCAAGTGGTGAGAGAGGAAGAACACCAGCATCACAAGAGTGGGAAGAAGGTGGAGAGAAGTAGCTGCCTACTGAAGGAGCAGGCGGTGTGTGTGTGTGTGTGTGTGCGTGTGTGTGTGTGGGTGTGTGCGTGTGTGTGTGAGGGGGATGGCAGGTGCTCAGCTCCAGGCAGAGGGAAGAACATGGCAGACGGAAGGGACAGTGCAATGTGTTCAACCAAGTTCAACTTCAGTGAAACTCTAGAGAACTGGGAGTGAGGAGAGACGAGAGAAGCAATGGTTTTCAAGGGCATGGCTGCACTGTCCTTCAGATATTCTCAAAGGAAACTCAGACTTGAGATGCTTCCCTGACACCAGGATTGAACAGAAGAAAAGTTTGAGGGAAGAGAAGAGAGTGATCAGGTTCTTGGTGATGGCTGAGACAGCAGGGACCACAGTGATGAAAGTGGGCTCTTGAAACAGAATCCACCATTCAGAAGGCTGTTTGTCAGTCCCCTTCCCCATAACACATACACACACACACACCAATAAAACAAAGTTCATGTGTTTTTTCTCCTCTGTGTATGTGTGTGTAGCACTGTATCACATGAGTGTACATACATGTGTGTCTCCTTGAGTGTATGAGGGCAGAGGTTAGCATGTCTTTCTCACGGGCTCCCCTGCCCCAGTGTTTGAGTTTGGAAGGTCCCTGGCTGAATCAGGAACTTACTAATAGGCTAGACTGGCTGGCCAAGGGAGCTTCATGTCTATGCGTCTCAAGCAACCCTTCTACTGGAGTTACAAGTATTCAGTCACACTTAGCTATTAAAAAAAAAAATAGGTACTAAAGATCTGAGCTCAGATTCTCATGCCTCTGTGGTGGGTACTCTCGTGACTGAGCCATCATCTCCTCTGTGACTCGGCCTTCTTTTTATGGCTAGAAATCAACACATTCCCAAGTAGCTAGTTGACTGAAAAATCAATCCATGACTGTTATTTCTAACCCTTAAATCATGAAGCTTTGTAGTGGAACAGTGCTTCTCTAGCACAGTGGCAGACTCAGAGGTGGGGGAGGCGTGCTTTTGAGCAGTATTTCTCAACCTGTGGGGCACAATCCCTTCAGTAAACCTCCGTCTCCAAAAATATTTGCTTTACTATTCATGACAGTAGCAAAATTGTAGTTATGAAGTAGAAACGAAATAGTCTTATAGTTGGGAGTCACCACAACCTGAGGGATTATATTGAAGGGTCCCAGCACTAGGAAGGTCGAGAACCACTGGCATTGAGGACCTGAGCTCTTTTATTCCGTACATCGACCCCTTTCCATCATTTCCAGCCCTGTTCTAAAAAATGCAGTTTGTTAGAACATGTACATTATCTTCATGGAAGTATTTATAAAGATGTTATTTATTCCTCCACGTGAGCAATATATTCCCGGGATGCAGGATGTGAAGGAGGAAATCATGTCACTTAATTTTGTCACCTCCCCTTTCTTCATGGCCCACAGATCTCTCAGTGCAGCGGCAATAGGAAAGCTGGTCTCTGTCCGTCATTAGCAGAGAAGCCTGTCAACTTTTCGTCTAAAATGGAATGTTTTCCCGATAAAGTTATCAAGGAATATTACTAAATTTCAATCAGCTTTACAGGTAACTTCAGGTCAGGGGTAATCCCATTCAAAAATAACACAACTGTAGCATTTGGCCAGCAGTGAGCTGGAAACTGAGTTTGGTTAAAATTATAGTACTTCAGAAATTACGCACTAAGATCTTTTTCATAGAAAAACATCTCGCCTTCCGCAGTGGAACAGAGAAAACTGCGTCCATCACCAACTGGTCCCAAGGCAGCGATTACTTCCCTCCACAAGCAGTGGCCACATATGGCCATCGAGCCACAGTCCCAGAGAACCCTGCTCCTCCCGTGGGAACAGGCAAGAGCCACCCGCTTGCTTCTGGTGTGTCATTAACACTCCCCTATCCTTTAAAAGAGACCAGATGACCTTGGGCTTGAGATACGTGCTAGAACTCAGAACATCACGTCAGATGGCTACAGCCTTAGTGCAAGTTTGGTTTCCATCTTCGGGGGCGGGGGAGGGGGAAATAGTTCTTCTGACTCCATTTCTGTGTCCATGTTTCAGCATCACAAGATGTTCTTACGTGGAAAATCTATCCAGGGATGACTCATTTTCTCTAAATAGAAACCTTCAGATGGGCAACTCCGAAAGTGGACATTTATCTGTCTTTAACACAGACAGATATATTATATATTATAACCAGAGAACAGTATGCGATATTTTAAAAAGGGAGTCATGAAAGTATAGGGTTTATTAAGAATGCAGGAGCCTAAAAGAAAATATGAATTTACATAAGAATGTCATTAGGGTTGGCGGTTTGGATGCTGCAACCGATAATTTTCGTCATTCAATACCCCAGTGATTATTAAATTAATCTGCTACTCAAACAGCAATCGAAAACAACTCAGCCCATATTTTCTGGGCATTTGCGACTGTCAACAAGTTTACAAAAGTCACTGTCTAAGAGGAGTGTGAAGTTTTATGATTTTTCCAGGATGTTTCTTTACCTCTTGATCACCTCACCCCCTTGGGTAAGGAAGTGAGCCGATCCACAGGGTTTTCCTTGGAAGAGGAATCGGCTGTAAAGTGCAATACCTGGAGGCTGCTGAAGGTAATTCATCAAAAATAGAACTCTTAAGTACGTGTCACGGTTTGAAGGCGAGAGCCTCCAATGCCTTGTTATATTTCAACACTGGTAAGCTACCGATTCCTAAGGTAAAGTGGGTTTCTTTCTTCTTGTGTTTTAGCATGTGATTTTCCTCCTGGTCACATCACTCATCGCTTTTCATAAAAATTCCGCTGCCATCAGTTTCACTCCGGGATGTGTGCACAGATTTGCTCATCTTGCTGCGAGCGCCCAGAGCCTTGGCTCCAGTCTCCTCTCTCACCACTCCGCACACGCCTTGCGCTTATCCCCTAAACTGAAGGAAAGTAATTGCTCTCGAAGCTGTGTTGACATGCTCCGTGGGCTACAGTTCAGACGACCGTAGTTCAGAGATTCTCTGTTCTTAGGGAGGACGCCAATTTCCTGTTGAGGTCTCACACTGGGTGGGCAATTTACCCGGTGTGCTCAGGCTCCTGCGGCGGAGCTGCAGGTGTGTTCCTTCCCTGGCTGCCTTCTGCGAACCACCTGTAAGATGGACGTGTTGCAAAATGTGAGTGGAACCCTTTGCTGGCATCAGTATCGAGAGGGTGAGCACCAGAGGCCGGGCCACCACACCTAGCAGCACATAGACCTGAATCGGTTGTTTCAATGCTCTGAGTCTCCTGTTTGCCCACCTCGACATAGACGATGCTAATTTTTGTTTGTTTGATTTTTTTTTAGGAGGTACAGGGGCTTAGGATTTGCTTAGTTGGTAAATCACTTGCCCTGTAAATACAAGAACCTGAGTTCCATCCCAAGGAGCTCCATTACAAAGGAGGGGGCAGGATGTATTGGCAAACACAATGATACCAGCACTGGGAAGGCAGAAACAAAAGGATCCCTGGGCCTTGCTGGCCAGCCAGTCTATCTCAATTTGTAAACACCGGGTCAGTGAAGAGCCCCATCTCAGGGGGTTAGACAACATTACCTGGGATGCCACCTAAGGCCCCCACACATATGTGCATCCCCATGCACATATCCTCCACAACACACTTTTTTAAACTGTATGTAGTGAAGCACAGTTAATAAAAACTCTGAGGCAGAAATTGGGGTTCAACCTGAAGGTCAGAAAAGCAAAACAGCCGGCCACGGGCTCTTACCCCAAAATGGCAATCCTGCCTTCAGGAATCTCGAAATGAGATTGAGACTGAGCCTGAGAGCTGCCTCCTCCCATTTTATAATCCTCTCTACTTCTGGGATTAAAGGCATGCACCACTACCACCTGGTTTCTATGGCAGGCTAGTGTGGCTACTGGGATTAAAGGTATGTGTCATTGCTGCCTGGTCTGTAAGGCTGGCCAGCGTGGCTGTTTTACTCTCTGATCTTCAGGCAAGCTTTATTTATTAAAACACCAATGTAATGCCACTACGATGTAGTCCTCATACTTAGTGCTTTAGCAAATAACAAATATTTTTGTAAATTGGGAGGTTTTTGTTTTTGTTTTTTTTAACAGAGCACAGTCTACCCTCTCTGTGCTAACAAGGATACAGGAAAACCACAGGATTCTAGGCAGCCTCCTCTTCCAGATCTCTCAGATTGAAGGTCAAATTCAGTTTCTGTCAGAAAGAATAGACAGTGGGGACCTTGCTCCAGTGAGCCTTCACCAGATAAAGCAGCTCTTGTTTTGTTTTTTGTTTGTTTGTTTGTTTGGCCCTTTTGGGGGGGCTCTTTAGAAAATTTGGAATTCTTAACTTGAAGCTACACATAGCAAATGATGTTCAAATACTTCATTAACCAAATTAGATCCAGACTTCGCCAGTGGGAGAACACTGGTGTCATGAATAATTTAATTGTAGGTGTTAAAATGTAACAGTTTTAACCACTTCATTGGAAGCCTACACTAATGGGGTTGGAATACTTTGTATCTTTTGCTCTAAAGAGTCTTGAGAGCCAAATATCTGTCCCCAATTTTGTTTGAAACTAGCAACTGCTTGTGATTTGTTTCCCGCCGCATAGGCAATGGCCTTCTCAAATGGGCCAACCCTTAATTTTAAAATAAACCAGCTTTCCTTTCTACAGGGACAGTAGCACCAGTGACCCCTCTGTGGTGACAGTGGGCTGGATTCCCGGCTTTCGTCATCACTGGGACAAAATACCTGGCCAAAGTGGCTCAGGGAAGGAAGACTTGATTTTTGGCTCGGTGGGGAGGGGGCGGCACGGCCACAGGAGTGAGGGTCATATGGTGACTCTGCATCCACACACAGCTAGGGAGCAGGGAGAGATGGTGTTGGTGCTCAGTTGGCCTTCTCCTTTTTGTAGTCTGGTATTCCAGCCCAAGGGATGGTGCTCCCTACAGTAAGTGTAGGTCCCCCCCCCCAAATGAACCTAATTGAAAACCTCACAGTCATGTCAGAGATGGAGATCTATCTTCTAAACATTTCTAGACTCTGTTTTTAAGTTGATATTGTGAGCAGCACAGGGCCCTTGCATCTGTCTTCCCGCATAATGTCCCTTTCTTTGTAGCATTCTTTGTGACTTAAAATTGAAGATCCGAAGGTATTTCACTCTTTGAATTTTCCACTGTTACACACAGGTAGCAATAGGAGAACGGCACTCTCCTCTACCCCTGCAGTGTCTTCTGGTTCCTCCCTCTTCTGCAGCTCACAAAGTTAAGTGGTAGTGACTTCTAGATCCTAAAAGTGGTGTCAGTCTATCACAAAAGATTAAAACCATGGCTCTATAAAACCCAACCCTTTTCCAACAGCTCGCCATATATCAAGGCTCTGCCTCATCATAAAAACCTGTTTTCCTTTTTGTTTTACTGCAGGAGTGGGGCCAAGCTGGAGGAAGTCAATGCTCGCTCTTCCGACCAGCAGCCTAGTTAGGGCTCTGTGTGTGTGTGTGTGTGGCTGCTAAAACTGCCTTGGCTTGACGCATTCACAAGGGAGAGGAGAGACAAATGCGTGCTTTGGGAGTTTTGATGTTGAAAATATTATAAGATGGATAGGCATGGTCAAAAAGTATGATAAATAGAGATTAAAACCTAGGTACATGAATTGAGCTCACCTGCAATCCCAGAATTTGGGAGGATTGCTGTAAGTTCAAAGCCCAGCCTGGGCTACATAGTAAGTTTCAGGACAGCCTAGAATACAATGTAAAACCCTAGCTCAAATAAATAAATAGAATAGAATAGAATTTAAAAACCAGAAGCAAAGCACTCTGATGGACTTTTTCCCAGTCACACTCAGCTCAACGCTGCTCTTTTTTGGGACAGAAGCATCACTGATCCCCTTCCTCAGATGCTCGAAGGATAAAAGAACACCCTAGCTTCCAGGTGATTATAACTTTGAGAAGCCGGATGGTGTGGACGCTGTTATGTAGGTGTTGCTATCTTGGCTTGTTCTTTGATAAGCCATGTTTGGAGGGGTTTAATACAGGAAACGTTGGGAATTACTGTTTTCTCTCCTGAGTCCACTGTGGAAAATAAAAGGGTTCATGTCTGTAATGATGGGGCAGGTCTCTACCTGATAGGAATTAGTCGTGCGAACAGTTTCCCATTTGTACATTTCTTAACGTGTGGGAAAGCGGGGTGGGAACATATGTACACTTGGCCGAGCTTACAACACAGGGAGGCTTTCCCCCTTCCATGCCGGAGGGTAGGAGACCAACAGAGCCAGAGAATATTTTTAGAATGTTTATTTGCATGTGGGATGGAGAGCATGGAGCTGTCTCCACACAACTGAGGTTTGCAAGTTGCTTTTCTGCGGTGCATTGTCTGCATCCTGGTGGTGGGGTATGCCATGACCCCCGCCATTGCTCCCTCAAAGAGCCGTCTGTGTTCCCTCCCTGCTCTGCCCAGTACTGCACCTGAAGTGGCTTAGTGAGTCGCCAGAACCCTATAGATGTGTGTTTATTACCTCTCCAGCTTGCCCCCGTTTGTTTAACTTGGAAAGAGTTGATATATTCCTATGGGTATTAAGACCCATCTGATGTGTTAAAGGAACTCAGAGGATCAAAGCCGCAATGCTACTTCAAATGCAGCACGCCGAATAGAGAAGCAATTTCTAGGCACAAACCACTTTTACAAGGGACAGTCTGTGTACTCAGAAGGAAATTCATTTCAAAAAATTTGTTTTGAGACAGAGTCCCAAAGTGTAGCTAAGACTGGCCTTAAATTCACAATCCTCTTGCCTCAGCCTCTGAAACTTGGGGTCTTAAGTATGTACCACCAGGCTCTACAGGAATTCATTTAACTTGGAAGCAGATGTTGCAGTGTTTGCTACCTCAGGCAACCTCCACACCTCGTCTGGAGGAACTCTTTGGACTCTGACAAGAAAACTCTTTGACTACCGAGGCTGGAGGAAGCCATCGGTTTCTAGACATGGCTTGTGTCTAGAAAGATGCTGTCCAGGTACCTTCCCAAGCACATTGGTCTCTCACAGTGGAGAGAAAATGGGCAGAGAGGTCCCAGATGGAGGGGAATTAGAGAGAGGGATGGTCAGAGGAAGAAGAAAGTGAGGGGTTTAAGATAGTAAGAAAACCAAGTGTGTTTCTCCTTAATGGTTCCATCGGGGAAGGAGGTCAGTCCTGTGATCTTGATCACTTCAGGAGCTCGGAGCCTCTGTCAGTTTTGAGAGGTGAACTTTCCAGAATGCCTATCTTTTTCTGTTGTTAAGAAGATTACATCTGTCTCCCTTCTCTTCCTTCTGCTACTTCTTTTGAATTCTTTTAGAAATAATGTGTGTTCTAATCACATTACTTCTCTTCTCTCTACTCAAACTCCTCCCACATCTCCCCTACTCACCCTCAAATTCATGATCATGTCTAGTTATTCTTGTTCTCTCTCTCTCTCTCTCTCTCTCTCTCTCTCTCTCTCTCTCTCTCTCTCTATCTCTCTCTCTCTCTCGTCCATTTAGTGTTGCTGTATGTGTATGTTTTGGAGACTCAGAGAACTTAGCAGGATGCTCACCCCCAGAGGAGACAGATCCTCCCACTCTCAGTAGCCAGTGCTTGCTTGTAGCTCTTCCTGTTCTTGTGCTTTATCTACGTTTTACCGTGGAGAGAGCTGAGGCTCACAGCAGTGAAGTACCCTGCCCCATGCTGGAGAGCTCAGAAAGGTACAAAAGGTTTGCTCTGTTATCCCTGGAGATGGTGGAACATCCCAGTGGACATCCATTCAGACACTTTTCAGCCATGGCTCATGCAGCTACACCTCAACATAATATCTACCCTGGTTTTAATTTTTCCTCGTGGCAAGCCAATGTCTCTATATCCCAGATGGCCACCATTGACAGGCCAAAGTACATTTTTACCCAAGTCTAGCTTGGTGAGACAGTGGATTTACTGCTTCTTTATCCCTTAGAGTGATTGATGACTTACAGCAATGTGGACAACCCTGGTTAGCTGTGATGTATTAGCCCGTCATGGAAGCAACCTCACGGAAGTTGTGCTGTGCTGTGCACTCTGGCTCCTCCCCTCCTCTTCTCCCTGGGGAGTGTCAGTCCTCCATTGCCATAGACCTGGTTAGCTCTATGTTCTTCTGCTCTAGTTGCCATGACTACCAGGGGCAAAGCCCATGATGATATCACATTATGTCCAGAGGACATTCTGTCTTACAACACCCCTGACCGTTAAAGAGTATAGCTTAATTTCTGTGAAGAATTTCACAATATGCATATCATTGGCAAGAACTATATGCTTTTAAAGAGGAAAATCTCCACAATGTATCCCTGGGTGGTTCTTTCCCAGCGATGGCCACTTTGTTTAATAATCATCTCATGCTGTTTCTTTCACAGCAGGTGAGGTTGCTTGAAGGACAAGTAGAAATTACTCACCTTGGTACTGAGAAAACTGCTTAAGAGTTTTTATTGTCACCACCTCCTCTTTGGTGACCATTGTTAGTCAGTGACTTCACCCTTCACTGTGGTGTACTGGCCTATGAAACCAAAATGCTAAGGTGTTCGGAGGTTTTCTGTGGCTATGGCAGGATATAATTATACAAGAGCCTTGATCTAGCCTTGCATTTAGTGGGTGTTTGATAGCTGGGAGTTCTTCTAGATTTACTATACAAAGGGTGTGTGTTAATGTCTGTACCTCTGGTGCTGAGAGCTGCTCAAGAATTTCCTTTGGAGGGATGAGTTGGGGGGGGGGGTATGGTGGGGTTGGTGTGTGCTCTCAGCAGTTAAGTAGGGGGTATGGGGGGATTGGTGTGCGCTCCTAGCATTGAATGGGAATGGGGGGGTGTTCCTGGCAGTTGAGTGGGGGTGTGTGTGCTCCTAGCAGTTGAGAACCTGCTATTTTTTATGGTATCCAAAAACAAGCATCTGTTTTTAACAACAATGGGATTTCAGATTCCTAAGAGCTGATAAGAACTTTATGAATGTTGCTCAAGGATAGAGGAGGTTCACAGAGGCCAGGGAGTTATCTACAACCTAAAGGAAGAGTCCCAGTGCTGACCTGACATCCAGTTCACACACTGCTTCTACACAGGTGGTCACTTTACTGTAACTTAACCAAATAAATAGACATTTACAAAACAGGATTCACCAACAAGGTAAATTCTAGAGCTCTCATTAGGAAGCTGGCTGTGCTGTGTGTGGCCCCACAGCCGGCCCTGATTTGTGGTCTTAATGTGGTTCCTCCCAGCTCTTTGCCATGCTGCTGGGTTGAACTAAATCACTTGATGTTAGACTTTCCACCAGCTCTAAAGGGTTAGATCTTCCCTTTGTTCTGGGTATTTGATCTAGAGAGACCCCTTAGTGGATTTGCTCGGGATGGCGTAATGAAAGTTGCTCTCTGAAGACACTCCTCTGCCTCCCCACCCTCTCATGGCTGTCTCTTTCATCTGTCTCTCTTGCTCTTAAGGAAGTTCTCCCCCAGACTCTAAAGCAGTGGTTCTCAACCTTCCTACTGCTGCGACCCTTTAACACAATTCCTCATGTTGTGCTGACCCACAACCATACAATTATTTTATCGCTACTTCCTAACTGTAATTTTGCTACTGTTATGAATCATAGTGTAAATGTCTGAGATGCGGGATGTCTGAGATGTGACCCCCCAAACGTTGAGAACTGCCCCTGTAGAGGGAAGCTGCTCCTTCCCTTTAAGGGACCATCATGTTTAGGTCTGCTTGTATTATATTGCTTCTGTCTCATGCTCTCCTTTCTACCTTAGGGTCCAGTCTTGACTTTCAGGGCCTCTCATTCCCATATACCCCACTGGAGGAAGTTTTCCATCAGTTTCCCTTCTGAATGCTGTTGCCTTCTTTTGGGAGTGCCCATTCTCATTCGAGTTGCGTGTCTCTCTGCTGCCGAAGTCTTCATTTTCCTATGGCATTTCCCTTTCTTCTCCTCATCTTTGCTTGGACTTTCTTTTGTGTCTCAAATACCCTTTTGCTCTCCTTCCCTGCTCCCTCAGCACCTCTGCTCCTTTCCTGGTCTCCTATCTAGTTTTTTTTTTAATTTTATTTTATTTTAGTCTGTGCTGACTCTCATAGTACCTTATTTACATATATACAAATACTAAAGTTAGAATCCATATAGGAAGGGGAACATGAAATTATCTGAGTTTTGTGCACCTCACCACTTGCATTGCACGCACACACACACACACATATACATGAGCGAGAGAAATGTACAGAAAACAAAGTAAAAACCATATGCTATAGTACCACTCAGAGAAAAGAGACAGATAAGTACAAACTCAGGTTCTACAAGCACATGGCCTGGTTTTGAAGCCTGGTCCCACTTACTGCTTCAATAGTTTGGGACAAATTTCTCATTTCCCATGATAACATGGGGGTAGTAGACTGCATGCTGCTGCATGCTACAGCATGCTACGGATTGCTACTGCATGCTACAGCATGCTGCTGTAATTCTAACCCTCTTTTGAGTGCAAACTGGCTTCTTTCTTACCCAACTGGTTTCTTTGTACTTAACACAGTATACAGGAAAAAAAATGTCTTCTTTATGTCATGCATGGTGGTCAGCTTTCCAAAAACAATTATTGATCATCAGAATCTATGCTTCTGGGCATTAGTTGGACTTCCTGGCAGTTCTGTCTGGTGCTTTCCTATTTAAGTACATGAACTTAATTCATAGAGAGCCTGCAGAAGCTGGTGACAAGTTAAAGAGCAGATCGGATCTGTGATGGCTCCCTCAATGGAACACAGTAATCCCAGTCAGTTTCCGGTCATTGCAGAATTGTCAAGCAGGGACTCTCTTGAGCCCACACCATGGCTCTGACACCTCTTAGCCATGCCATCTAAGCCAAGGGTACCTCTTTTGTAATTTGTAAGTAATGTTACCCTTTTCATTGAGGTTTGCACCAAACTGGACAATCTGTGCATACATATTGGATTCATGTTCACCGTGGTTTAAAAAAGTGTGCTGGGGGCAGGGCTCACTAGCATCACCACCAGTATGGTCAGATATCAGTCACGTTCAGGCTGTTGCAAGGACACCTGGCAGGAGAGCCAACAACTACCACTCTCTGCTCGCTGGTAAAGACACTGTTGGAAATAACTTGTCTTTGCTTGAGAACCTTCACGTGCCCGCGGAGTTTGTTTGAGGTCAGAGGTCTTCCCGTGGTGGCAGCATGGCAAAAATGCCCGGTGAGCAGTAGCTGATGGTAGCCGTGGTGGTCATGGCCACATTAGTGGTGGATGTTTGGGCTTGGCGTCCAGCAGGCCAGCTTGGAGAAGTGTTAATGGTTGCTGCTCCATCCTTTGCAAGATCTGCAGAAGTCATTCACGTTCCCTTCTGTAGATGAGTCCTCATCTATTAATCATATAGATAATAGCATTTTTTTTTGGTGTGAAGGTTAAAAAGGAATTGCTCTTGAAAACACTTGGCACTAAGTAAACGCTCCATAAATGCCAGCTATTACCGTCATTATTTACAAGAAAAGACTCTAATAGTTCCAGGGAAAGTATTTAACGAATTCCTGACTCTTCTTAAGGGATTAAAAGAAAATTATTCATGTCATAATTAACGTGATTTACTGACAACCCTAGGAGGAGAAGAAAAGAATGAACTTTGAAAAGCTCAAATAATAGCCAAATTTCAAAACATCTTTTCTTCTCGGCCCTTTTACCATTCACTTTTTCCTTCCATTGGAAGGACACTGATTTCCCTGCCTTTTTGTTTGTGGGATTTTCCCCCTCTTCCAGTGTCTCAAACAGGAAAAACTATTCCTTACCACCTGCCTCGGGGTGACAATGCCAAAGAACTTCCTGCCCAAGTTGCATTCAAGGTCTGAGACAGCACCATCAATGCCAGCAAAACCCTGGAGGGTGACAGGAAGGCACTATGACGTCAATTACTGATGCATTTTTGTCTCTAGTAATAAAACACCCTGTATCCTGCAGACAAAATTTGTTCTGACTTTTTGAGTGCTCTTCCCAATGAGCCAGCCAAAAAATGCAGAGCCATTATATGCTCATTGTAAGCATTTTAAAATAAATACCTGTGATATGAAAATACTGGTGCTGCTTCATCTTGGTACCTAACTGAGACAATGAAGACCTGTTTCCCATATTAGTAAAATGAAGCAAAGGTGGCTTGGGCCAGTCTGGGTCTTGGACTGTCCCAGGTAGACCTGTCAAAAGCCAGGCTTATGGTTTTGAAGACTGAGCTGCTTAAGAACAACATTTTCCAACCACGAAATGCCCAGCCGGGTGATGGCCTTTGTGTGGAATTTAACAAGCAGATTGCTTAATAACCTTTGATATACAATGACAGAAAGCTCAGTTTCAGAAAGCTAAGTAAAAAGAAACATCGAGATGTTGGCTTCAGGTAAGGCTTATTCTAGTTTTCCAGAGGTTTGGACTAAGACCCAGGTTTCTCTAGGATAGTGGTTCGCATCTTTCCTAATGCTGTGGCCTTTTAATCCTCATGTTGTGGTGACCCCCAACCATAAAATTATTTTTGTTGCTAACTGTAATTTTGTTCATAATTGTAATTCTGCTTCTGTTACGTATGCATGTAATGTAAGAATTTTTGGAGACAGAGGTTTTTCAAAGGGGTCGTGATCCACAGGATGAGAACCACTGCTCTAGCTCTAGGTATTTCCCAGAAGGAATTTCCAACACTGGACACAGGGTAGCTGCCAGTAACTCCCGAGACTGATGCTCTCCTGATATCCAGCCAGGCGGCTGAGACATCTGTGCTTCCATTTGCGTGAAGTCACGAAGGTGGAGTAGCCATCTCTGAGCCCATTGTTTCTTCAAGAAGAGGAATGGTACCCATTTGCTAGTGCCCAGGTGACTTGCCTGGACTTGTTGGGATCATCACAATATAGGGACTGCCTGAAGGAAGGCTGGGTTCCTGAGCAAAGAGGAGCAGGTGTGTTCCCAAAGAAAGGAGGGAAGGGGAGTGGAGTTCACAGCAGAGCTTCTGTGGATGGCGGGCAGGAAGGCAGGGGTCTGTTAACCCGAAGTCTGCAGCAGAAAGGCTTGGAGTCTGGGAGAACCCTGAGACTAACGAAAGGGTGGACTACCCATGCCTGCTGCATCTTCTGTGGAATTTACTTGTTAAGAAGCTTATGATACTTGGACTTTCTTCCTTTCCCCCAGATTTCCCATTGTTCACTGTTAGGAGGCATCCACCCTGTGCTGATATACACAGCAAACAAAAGGAAAAAATGTCTGCTAATGCTCTCAGAATCCAGAAGACAAAATTGTCTAAATTAAACCAAGAGATTCTCTACCTGCTTGTCTATTCAGATAGGAAGAGAGGACAGAGGAAGAACCCTCTCTTGACGAGGACACCCATGGAGTTGGGAATATCTGCTCATGGCTGTTGGTCTGCCTGCTCCTAGCTTGCTTGTTTGGTTGAAGGCATCCTTCTGCATGTGTCTGTGCCATAGAGCCTGTGTGTATGTCACAGCCAAGGAGCCTCTTGTTGCAGACACACTTAGCTGTGCTTCCTGTGTGTGCCAGTGTGTTAGCAAAAGGGCATGTGTTGGTTTTTTTTTTTTTAAATGTCCCAAACCTTCATTTTCAGGACATCTTTACACACTAGAATGCTGGTATCTCTTCCTCCATAGCTTCCACTCCAGTGATACAGGAGAAAACATCGCTATAAACATTGGTGTGCACACTCTATGGAGGGAGCTGGGTTTTATGTTAGTGATGCCTGTACCCAAGCTACAGCTTAGGAGAATGAGGCCAGACTTACTGCCATGGGGAGAGCTTTGTGGAGGCAGGGGCATCTAGTGACTTAGAACTGACTTAGAGATAAACGAGAGGAAGAAGTTACAAACCTCAGAATTGGCAGCATTAGATGGGAACAGAGGAGCAAGGCAAATTCACCCTACCACCAGGCTTTCTGGCCTAAAGCATCAAATCAGCCAGATGCTCAGTTGGCATGGAAGTGGGTTAACCTTGAGAAGCACATGTCTAGACAGGGGGCAGGGCAGCATGTTGGAAGTTCTCAGTGATTGTTATAAAGTCTCAATGCTTGGGTCCCTCCCTGGAGATTATAATGTAATTTGTTTTAGGTGTGGCCCAGGTATCTGTTGGGGCAAAACAACTCAGAACAAAACCGTACAGTATCCAAGTTCTACTTTGTATTTCAATTACCATCTAATGTTCCCTACTGTAGATCAGAACAAAGCCTTCTGGTGTGTTCTGGGGACCAGGGATGGGGCAGGGTATCTTCTAATTTTCAGGAAGATCAAGGTCCCCTTGCAGAGCCAGCCTAACTAGAGATGTGTGGATAAAGACCAATCCCCAATCCAGAGTTTCCATGACTGCGACTTCTGCTTTACCCAACTTCTTTTTTGGCATACATATGTTTGTGTGTGGCATGTATATGATTATTTGCAGGTATGTAGTTACACGTGTGTTTACATACCTGTGTGTGAATGTTTGTGGAAACCTGAAGTTGATGTTGGAAGTCTTCATCAATCTCCTTTATTGATTCACGCAGGGTCTTGCTGGATCTGGAGCCTCCCACCCCCATTTCTAGATACCCTATCTAGCCAGTTTGCCGCTAAGATTCTGTTTCTGTCTCCCAAGTGCTAGGATTCAGATGGTAGCTGTACTGCCCAGCTTCTCACGGGCATGGGTCATGGGGATCTGAACTCTGGTCGTCACGCTGGTTGTCATGCTTCCGTGGTAAGCACTTTACACACCAAGCCATCTCCCAGTTCCTATTTTACCCATTGAAAGAATGAAAGATAATCTGAAGAGGGTTAATGCCTACAAAGGTGAAGACTTCGGTCTGGGCTGAAAGCATTAAAGACTTTGATCCTGCACGAATTTTTCAGAGCCCAGTTCTCTACCTGTAGAGTGAAAGGCGAGCCACCCCAGTTCTCTGGCTGTGTGGTTGTGCTGTCTCTATCTTTGGCTGTCTTATCTTCGAGTTCCTCTTCGTGTTTGCTGGGGTAAGCCCAGCGGAAGCTTCAGAATCCATTTTGACATGTGCTCAGCTCTCAGAAGATAGCGTGCATCTGCACTCCAGGGAGAAGTGGCTGTCTGGAGAGTGTATCACCCTTCTCTTCCAGCTCCGTCTGCCATCGAGGGAAGGGAAGGGCTGGGTTATTTCACATCCAGTAATGAACACATCAAATTGCTCCTTCCTTCCCAACTCCCTTTCCCATGGCGACCTCATTTATTTCACGCATTTTGACCCATCCCTGCTTCTTGGCCACCACTGTGTTTCTCTCTTGAAGTGCTTCCCTCCTCAGGCTTTTTGGCCCCAGGCAATCCCATCAGCCCCAGCAACGCTACCCTGTGGTGTCAGCTTGTGTGGGGCCCAGCAGGCTGTAGGTGTTCTTTATGAAGTTCAGTCATGCACCCTGGGCCATAAATACACGCTCTACACAGAAATGTACAGCTAACATTGCCCAGACCCTTCCAATGCACCATATTAATAACCAGACAGTAAGTCTTTAAAATATGGAAAAGCAGTTCATCTTTCCACTGGCAAATTCATTGTGTGTCTGTGTGTAGGGGGTGGGGGTTCAGGGCAGCTATATGCAGGATGCCTAGGATTTAGAAACAAAATGGGGACATTTGCTATGGGGTTTCACAGCAATTGTATTAAAAACTTTTGTCTGTCCTTAAGCATTTGTACCCAGTGAGCTTATGTGACCATCTCTAATAGTTCAGTACACGGCAGCCAGTTTGCTGCCAAACAGCAGTGGAGCCACCATGTGAGCCTGGCCGCTTTGTACCTCTAGTAAGTGACTCAACCTCTCCCTTCCCTTTCTGCAATATAGCAGGTGTTGACTTATTTCTGCAGCAGCTGTGAGTGTTCGCTTGTCCTCTCTGAGTTTAGTTTTTTTTCTTTTGTAAAATGAGAAAGTCTGTGTACCTTGCTCTTGGCAGGGCACTTCTCGAAAGTGCCTTAAGAACATATACATACACTCTGCTTTTAAATACATTTAGTGGTTCAGATTAAGTCACCATCAACAGTTACTATGCCTCAGTAATCATTCTTTATTTTTTACCAAAAGATTGCCGTGGTTTCTGGTCCATGGTCACTTATCATGTTTCATCCTCTATATTAGCTATAGAATTGAAGCTTATAGACACGTGTCTTGGTTGGCGCCTACCTTATACACAAAAGCTGAGTATTTGCTGAGAAAGTTATCTAAGAAGTCACAGAACAGTAAGGTGCACGGGCCAGCTAAGACACCCAGAACTACAGACCTTGTTGGATTCACTAAAAGTAGCCACAAGCAGAAGGAGAAGGATGGGGACCTCCTTACTATCATTGCCAAGTTGCAGAGTTCACATAACCTCTTCTCTCTTGCACCCCCCCCCCCCGTCTTTGGGTCACCTCCTCTCTCCCGGGCTGATGGGATGGCAAGGAGAACCAGAATTCAGGGTTGGGGAAGGAGGCATCATGAAGAAAGCTTCAGAACAAACTTCTAACTCTCTTGGAGGTAGAGGCAAGGGCGAGGTGGCCTGCTGGTGACCTGCCAATGGCGGTGGTGCTCACTTGCCAGTGTCAGGGAGAGAAGGGGCATTATCTGTGGGTTGACTGAAGGACGACACAGATCAACCCAGAGGTGATGGCACTTGTGCCCTGTGAATATTAGTGAATATTTCATTCCTCTTGATCCTTCCATCCTTACCATCCGTCAAAGGACACTTCATATATCCATTCTTTTTTATTTTGTTGCCCCATGTGCTATGTTTTCAAGTCATTGTTGACCCAATGATTTGCTGTAGGTACCGAGTACACATGCTGGATTTCTTCGTCACCTTCATTATTTCTGTTCTCCACAGCAGAATTAAATATTCTTAAGTGTTCTATCGCATGAATAGTCTAACATTAGCTTCCCATTCATGATGTTTAAATGTTTGTTTATAACAGTAAACAAATTTCCCCTGTGTAGGCCACAGAATGAATACCTTGGTGCCTACCCACTAGTCCCCTATTGGTGGACATTCATGTAGGTTCCTATCCAGAGACAGTGCTACCACAGACTTCTGTACACAAAATGGTTAGGGTGTGAGAAGAAGAGCTTTTCCAGGAGGTACCAAAAACACAGACAGTGTCTAAAAGGTTTCCACTTCTGTGTTTCATGCTGGTTTGAAAAGTTCACGCTCCAGACCTGCAGGGATAACTCAGCAATTAAAAGGTCACTCTCCAGACCTGGAGGGGTGACTCAACCATTAAAAGTTCACTTTCCAGACCTGGAGAGATGATGCAGCAATTACAAGCAGGCTACATGGTGGCTATTAACTGTCTATTCCTGAGGGATCTGATACCTCCTTCTAGCTTCCGAGGACACCATGTGTGTACATGGTACAAAGACACAACACACAGGCAAAACACTCAGACATGTGAAAGTCATGCGAAGGTTCACTTTCCCAGCGGTGGTCTGGGACAGCATACACATCTACAAACTTTCTCTGCTTTTGTATTCCTGCAGTTTGTGTCAGCCAAAGAAAGATGAATTTCATTGTCTTCACTTCCTTTAAAGCTAGATTTCCCCGGGCTTTAGTAAATTTACAGCTCTCCCCGCATCATCCCGGCATCTATCTGCTCCTCTCCGCTACTCTCTGGACTTGTTATTGGGCAGGGCAAATATCTCCCCTTCTCTTTTTATAAAACCTATTTCCCTTCAATTTTCCAAGTTTCTTCCTCTTTTAAAATTACCTCTGAATTGTCACCTCCGCCTCTGTGTAAAGTCCTTTTGGAGTTTGGGTTGAGATTATTTTGAACAGAAAAGTTAATTCTGGAGCGGGGGTGATGTATTTAAAGCATCCGTGTGCCTTTCCACAGCACTGTGCCTCCCTCCGGTTTTAGGTTGTCTTTTTATGTTCGCAGCTCATCCTTTTCTTCATGAAGGCCTGGGCTCTCACAGTGATGGTCAGCAGTATCAATGGGTCCTTAATTCTGAAATGCTTCTCATTGAGTGTGAGGTTATAGTTTTCTACGCTGATGATATAATTAGTCAACTTGCTGAGTTCTTTTATTAGTTCCAGTGGCTGGTCAGTGGGTTCTTGAGGGTCTTCTAAGAACACAGCTGATCTGCTCTGTGGGTGATGTGGCAGCATGCTCTTGGGGGTTGACTCCCAAGGAGCATTTCGGGTTTCTCACTGCAACTGGTCTGCTCGTGTGTTTCATAGCTTGGCTGGCCAGATGCAGATGATTTGTGCTGGACTCCCCAAGGTGTGTTTTCTCTATGTTCTCCCATGGTTTGTAGGAATACTCAGCATAGTTCCTGAAGATGTTTAGCAGCCTCTGTATCCTTCCAACTTCTTTGTCACCCTGTGACTTCTGGGATCAGTAGTGCCGAAAGCTGAGCTCCATTAAGACTGCTTTAACCTATAGTCTGGTCCTGCAGGTTGCCCTCAGGACTCTGTTTGCTCTCCAGTTTTCTGCTTCTGGGAATTGCTCTGTTCCAGACTCAACTCTAGAACCCAGAGATAAGGAAGGGTGCAGACATTCAGATGTAGCCTGGTTTCCATGGGAACTACACTTGGTTGCCGAAAAGGGGGAAGCTGGGAGGAAGAGAAATCAAGGAAAAGTACCAAAGTCAATGATCTTTGGCAGCCACTAACACATTTGGGGTGGTAAAGAATACAGTCCATGTAGAGTGAATTTGTACCAGAAAAAAGAGGGAGGGTATAGGAGAGAGGGGTGGGAGCAAAGGGGCAGGTGCAGGCATCACACTATAGACAGTAAGGACACCACCACCAGCTAAAGGTACTAGTTGAAGTCGCTTTTGCAGTGGAGCTGTGATGACTTACCTGTGGCTGAAGGGGTGCGGGGAATGATACATGGGATAATTAATTCAGGGCTATTCTGCCCCCTCTGCTCATGAGTTCTATCCTTGCAGCAGCCTAAGCGGTAGGTTTTGGAGAAGGGAAGGGAAGCTCAATCCAGCACAGAAACAGGAAAGCAGGACAAGGCACATGCGAGCTTTCATTTGCATTCATCCAGCTTCTTGGTTTGAAAAGACAGTTCAATAATTTTAACCTTTTTAATTGTTTTTCCAAATCAAAGTATTTAAAAACATACAACAAGGGTTGGGGGAGAAGAGAGGGAAGAAGGAGAAGGGAAGGGGATAAGGGGAGCGGGGAAGAGAACTTGGGGGAATGGGATAGTCGACACAGAGGAAGGACAAATATAAGAGCAAGGAAAGAGATATTTTGATGGAGGGAGCCATTATAGGGCTACCAAGAAACCTGGCACTGGAGAAATTCCCAGGAATCCACAAGGATGACTCCTAAGCAATAGAGGAGAGGGTGGCCGAACTGGCCTTGACCTGTAGTCAGACTGATGAATATCTTACATATCACCAAAGAACCTTCATTTAGCAGTGGATGGAAGCAGTGAGGCACTGGGCTGAGCTCCCAAAATACAGCTGAAGACTGGGAGAAGTGAAAATATGAGCAAAGAGATCAAGGCCATAATGGGGACACCCACTGAAACAGTCTATCTGAGCTAGTAGGAGCTCACTTACTCTAGCCGGACAGGGAAGGAACCAGCATAGGACCAAAGTGGTTCCTCTGTGGATGACAGTTGCATGGCTGGGGTAGACTACAGGGTCACCTGCAGTGGCACCAGGATTTATCCATACTGCTTGTACTGGCTTTTTGTGAACCTATTCTCTTTGGATGGATACCTTGCTCAGCCTTGAACCTTTCCTCAAAACAATGTGCCTTATCCTCTCTATGGAGTGGATTGGGGGTGGGGTGGGGGGTAGGTGGAGAGAGTGGGAGTGGGGAGGGAGTGGAAACTGGGATTGGTATGTAAAATGAAAAAGAATGTTTTCTTTTAAAAAATAAAATAAATTAAATTAAAAAAAAACATACAACACAAATTTCAGACCATCTCAAATTCTGGAGAGTTGATGAACTCTGTTGGCTTACTTCTGTGTTTTGTTGTTTTGGTTTTGCTTCCTTTTGCAATTCATTCTTGGTTGTACTCTACAGTTGAGAAATAGAACAGATGCTATAACATGATCAGGGCCTGCTTGTTGGGGTTTTCTGTCCCGCTTGGTACCCCACAGCCAGCAAGCCCCAAAGAAAATCACACAGAGATCTCTATAAGTTATAAGGCTGATTGGCCCATTAGGTCAGGCTACTTATTAGCTATTGTAGCTTATATTAACCCATTATTCTGATCTATCTTTGCCATATGGCTCGGTACCTTTTTCAGCTGGCAGATCACATTCTGCTTCCTTGGTAGTCTGCACAGGACTGGGAGGAATCAACTTCCTCCTTCCCAGTATTCTCCTGTTCTCATTGCATCATTTCTACTTCCTGTCTGGTTTTCCTGCCCATACTTCCTGCCTGGCCAATCAGTGTTTATTTAAAACATGATTGACAGATTATAGACAATTCTCCTGCACCACAATGCTTTCTACTTGTGTGTTGCTGTTACCATGTGTGACAATCTTCTGTTTGATGCGGTAGCGGCCTGAAGAGTTTCTGCTCTCATGTATTGATTAGCTCACACCCTCGCCCTCATCCATCTCTCTTGCAGTTTGTGTCTCCTTCTTTTCTCTCATTGCACACTGTTAGTTTCTTATCTGGTTTCCAGTGCAGACAGTTTAGTGCATTGCATTTTAGTGATGGTTTGCCCTGAGTAATTATTGCAGTATTACTAACTGTTCCTGTCTTAATCTTCATTATTTCTTTTTTGTTATTTTGATTTTGTTTTCCTTACTGGTACTTTTGCGAGACTGATTTAGAAGTCACTGCCTTTTAATATGAGAGCCTAACAATCTCACGCTCAGTGCGGCTCTAGCAGTTTTAGGCACACAGTAACAGATGTGTGCGTGTTATTCTAATGCTCTCTAGGGTGTCCAGGTTTGTATTTCGCATGTCTTTTCAGTTATTAGTGTCAAAGTTTTAAACTTAAAAATCTAGTGACTCTGTTTTTCTCTGGATTTAGAAATACTTTATTTAACTCCTGCTGTGCATTCACTAAATCTCTCTTTATCCTGTCTACTGGGCAGCTGGTTCAGTTCTCACCGAGTTTAAAAGCTTTTGTTCTACAGCAGTGGTTCTCAGCCTGTGGGTCTCAACCTCTTCAGGACTGAATGACCCTTTCACAGGAGTTGTATATCGGACACCCTGAATATCAGATATTTATATTGGCATTGACAGTTACAGTTATGAAGTAGCAACACAAATAATTTTATGGTCGGGAGGGGTCACCACAGCACAGGGAACTGTATTAAAGGGTCATGGCATCAGGAATGTTCTCTAACATCTTTTTAAAACCACTTTTGTTTGTTTGGTTTTGTCTGTCTGTTTTTGAGACAGGATTTCTCTGTGTAGCTCTAGCTGTCCTGGACTTACTCTGTAGATCAGCTGGCCTCAAACTCCTAGATCTCCACCTGTCTCTGCCTCCAAGTGCTGGGAGTAAAGGTGTATACCACCACCTTCCAGCTAAGACATGCTTTTGATTGTTTGAGAATTTCATACCTGTGTATCATATTCTCTCTCTTTGTTAAAAACCCCACTGACTCCATATACTGCTACCTCTGTGTTTATGGATGTAAGACCATCTAATGGCATAAGGATAGCTTCTCACGGGCCACATCCTTAAATAAAACTGATGATCCCAGAGGCTGTCACTTGCCAATGGCTCCTCAGATAGTAGTGAGACTTTATGAGCCCCTCCCCCAGTCATTCTGGAATTTGAACAGACTGGGTTTGCAAAGGACTTAAGCATGCAGTCGTGGTGGCTTTGTAAGATAGTAACTTGCTCTAAAGTCTGGGTTTAGTTCACATTTTCAATCATTTGCATGGGGTTTCCTCTTGTATCCATGCTCTTCTAGACTTCCCAGCATCTCCTCTCTAAATTTCTTCTTCTTTCCTTTTTGGACAAACTGACTGCATGATTGTGACCCTGTGTGGGTGTCTCATTCTAACTGGGAGAAGGGCTGTTGTTCTTCAGTTCAATCTGTGTAGCGCTTGCTTGTTGCTAATAATTTTATCTGCACTATTATTTTATACTGTATCCCGTTGTAGTTTGGGGAAAGAAACAGGTATTTGTGGCACAGAAGAATTCCAGTGATAGATCTGTGCTGTTTTGAGTTCCTTCTCTACAAAGTGATCCCTTTTACATTTGCCAAATATTACAAGTGCTGGAGAGAGACAAATGGTCAGATGTGGAGAAGTCAGGATTTCATAGATTTTTTATGCTCAAGTCCTAGCTTATAATCACACCAGGGAACTGGGAAATCTAATGTCAGTTTTCAGTATTGCCTATCTGCTTTCCATTGGCAGAACATGGGTATGTCTGCAGCATTCTTTTGTTCTTGCTTTGTACTCTTGGTGTCTTAAAGACTCATGGACTTTTATGTCCCGCCCAGTGTCTGTAATAGGTCATTATCCCTAGTCTTTGCACTAACAAGTGTTGGTTGTTGTCATCTCTAGCCACATTGTCAGTAACTCTGATGAACTGAAGTGAAGGGTGAAGGCTCTTTTCCCACCTTTGATTTCAGAAACAACTTGTCCAGACTTTTTTTTTTGTATTTGTGTAATATATAATTTTCTATTAACAGGGTTTATCTTTTCTAACTTCTTTTTGAAATGATATTTATTCTCTCTTCTAAATAATATGTTTCTTGGGTTATAGGAAATTTGGCCTTTCCTAAAATACCCCAAACAGTACCAACCCTTCCAGGAATGTGTCTTCTGGTTTTAATATTTGGTCAGTTTTGATAAGACCACCATGAATATGGTTGTCATTGGAGACTAAATGTTTTGTGCAATTTGGATAAAAAGTCTTGGATACCAAATACAAGAGTCAGTGGAATAGAAGAGCTTCCACAGTAATTAGAAGTCTGAATTCACCATGATACTTCTGGCTTCATGGTAGTGTTGATATGATTTAGAACTTGTAGTCCATTAGGTTATGCTTATAAACTAGAGGGCACATGGTATAGTAAAGTCCTATGCTGTGGGCTTGACCATACCCACAGAGTAACCAACAGGCAGAGCAGGTTAGATGTGTTAGGAAACAGAAGTAATCACAGTAGACTGACTGATACCCAGGCATTGGTTGTGTCCAGAAGTTGCCAATGTCAATAGCCATAAGTCGTGAGAAGTTGATCTGAAATAAAGAAGTCCCCTGCAAAGAAATACATTTTGGTAGACTTAAAATAGTGATTTGATAGAGATTTTTTCATTAAATTATAACAACATATAATGAAAGAATTATTTTCTGGGGACTATATATTGTAAAGTGTATTAAGATGGTTGGAGTTTGTGAAGAGTGTGTCTAAACCAGAAGCCTCACAGAGACAAGATGCATGAACAGGTGTTATGCCATCACCTCTAAGACCAAGTTCAGCATTTTTATTCTCTAAGGAAGAATATTGTGCGAATTCCTCATCTTACACAACTTCTAAATGGTCTAACAATGTTTTCAGGGTGGCGGTGGTGGTGCGTGCCTTTAATCCCAGCATTTGGTTGACAGAGGCAGGTGAATTTCCGTGACTTTGAGGCTAGCCTAGTCTACATAGTGAGTTTCAAGACAGTCAGAACTATGAGAGAAACCCTGCCTTGGAAAACCACAAAGATTTGAAAAGAGGGATAGAGGGAGAGAGAGAGCGGGGGGGGGGGGGAATCATTAGAGGCATGCAGCATTTCATTTTCTTGGGTCTCTCAATTGTCAACATCGTGGGACATGAGTGACGCCCAGTTTTCCCAAAGCTCACATGGACACGCCATCAGAAGGAGCTGATGCACTTACTGCAGAGCCCAGAGTTTTGCCATTGAAGTTTTATTGGGCAGAAGCTAGTCAAAAGTACCTGTCAGGGGTTTTTTTGAGGGAGGCTGAGGGAATTTGGCATGTGGTGTCTCTTTCAATAGAGGAAGTCTCCTGTTTTTACCCCACCACCACCACTTGTTGACTCCGGTGTTTCTCGGGAGCGTGCTATGAAAGAACCCAAAGCCCCAATGTTAAGGCCATTTTGATCTGTTCTGCAAACCAGTGCATGTTGTCACAAGACATGGATTAGGAGTTGCTATTCTGTAGAACTGTGAGAAGTGATCATAGGAAGTCCCAAAAGGGAAACTAGAAGAAACAAGATAAATGTCAATCCAATTTTCTAATAGTTTTGAACCAAGACACACCTTTTTTTTTTTTTTAACCTGTAGTAATGCCAATCTTTACCAAACAGACTTGCTGGTAAAATGAGTTTGGTTGTCAGAAAATTCTAGTAAAAATAGAAGACTGGGTGACCCCCAAAATAAGAATATCATTGGCTAAAGACTGATCAAAATTGACAAAAAGATTTGTTCTTTTTCTATTCTGCATTTAATATTAAGAGTACAGTCAAGAGCATATAATAACATTGCCAGGTTTCTGAGACTTTCATATAACTTTAGAACATATTTAATAATATACTTAATGAGATATAGATCTAATACATGTCTTTTGAATTCCAAGGTTCCATGGAAATCCAAAAGTTAGTTTTATAACAAAAAAGGATTAAATTTGGAATTTTTTAAAGCACATAAAGAGTTTAAAATATTTAGCTGAGTAAGATCATTATAAAATTAAACCAAGGTGATAAAATGCAAAATTCCCTTGAAAATGGGTTTACGGCACTATAATTGATAGGCATTTAAAGTTTGCTGTGTGATCATTCTGACATAGTTAAATATGCAGGGGACCTTAGCCACAATAAACACAATAAGCCTGCCCATCAATCTGAAAATGTCCCATGCCTCTTTATACCCTTCCCAGACCCATCTCCCTGCTCCTGGAAACCACTGCTCTGTGACTGTCTCTAGAGATTCAGTTGTATTATATAGACTTTGTCATTAAGACAGCATACAATATTTTAATATCCCATTGTCTCATTTCTATCATTCTCTATAATTACTTTTAGATTCATCTATGTCAGGGTGTGTACTGAGGAATGTCCCATTGTGTAAATACTTCACAATTGATTTTTTACACTTCTCCTTTGTGTATTTTTAGTAAGACATATTATTTGTACATCTTTGTGGGGGTATATTATGGTAATTCAACACATGTATACAATATATAATAATCAAATCAGGGCCCAAGCATTTCCATCTCTCTGGCCATTAATCATGTTTGTGTGCTGGAAATGTACTATTCTCATTTTGTTTCATCATTTAGCTGCACTCTGTGAACACCTCTTTTCATCCCCCAGGCCCTTATGCATCCCAGACTTTTCCCCTCTTTTTTATTGATTTTTATTGAGCTCTACATTTTTCTTTGCTCCCTTCCCTTCCTCTCCCCTCCCCTCCCCTTCAGCCCTCTCCCATGGTCACCATGCTCCTAATGTACTCAGGAGATCTTGCCTTTTTCTACTTCCCTTGTAGATTAGATCCATGTATGTCTTTCTTAGGATTTTCTTTGTTGTCTAGGTTCTCTGGGATTGTTATTTGTGGGCTGGTTTTCTTTGCTTTATGTTTAAAAACCCACTTATGCGTGAGTACATATGGTAATTGTCTTTCTGGGTCTGGTTTACCTCACTTTTCTATTTCCATCCATTTGCCTGCAAATTTCAAGACGTCATTATTTTCTTCTGTTGTGTAGTACTCCATTGTGTAAATGTACCACATTTTCCTTATCCATTCTTCGGTCAAGGGGCATTTAGATTGTTTCCAGGTTCTGGCTATGACAAACAATGCTGCTGTGAACATAGTTGAGCGCATGTCCTTGTGGCACAGTTGAGCATCCTTTGGATATATACCCAAAAGTGTCATTACTGGGTCTTGACGTAGGTTGTCTCCTAATTTTCTGAGAAATCACCACACTGACATCCAAAGGGGTTGTACCAGCTTGCATTCCCACTAGCAATGCAGGAGTGTTCCCTTTACCCCACAACCTCTCCAGCATAAGTTGTCATCAGTGTTTTTGATCTTGGCCACTCTTACAGGTGTAAGATGGAATCTCAGAGTTGTTTTGATTTGCATTTCTCTGATGACTAAGGAACACATCCCAGTCTTTAGTGACCACTACCCATCTATTCTTCTATAAAACTGACTTACTGGTTTCAACAAATGGAGACCCAAACAGTTTTCTCACTGAATCTAGAGATCACTGTATCAGATAGACTGGCCATGCAAGGAGTCCCTGTGGTTGGCTTCTGTCCACCTAGGACTGGGCTCCACACTATTGTGCTTTGCTTTTATTATGCAGGTGCTGAGATCAAGTCCCTGTGCTTGCTTAGTAAGCAGTTTACCTGGCAAGCCATCTCCCCAGTCCTTGATGTTCTATTTTCAATATATATCCTGTTTTCTTTATCCATCTATCTAAAAGGCATCTAGCTTGTAGAATCTTAACTATTATGAACAAATTGCAAAGGTATTTTGGTATAATGATTTCATCATTTTAATATATATATGCATATAGACAATTGGTAATTATATGATGGTTCTATTTTTAGTTATTTTGAGGACTCTCTATATTGCTTTCCATGATGGCCTAATGATTAAGATTCTCATCAACAGTATATGAGCTCCCTTTCCTCACCAACCATTGTGCTGCCGTTTGTTTTTGTGATAATACCGACTCTAGATGAGATGAGACGATATGTCACAATGGTTTTCATCTGCTTTTGTTCTTCCCTGCTGGAGATCAAGTCCAGTACTGCCTTAGCAGTCTGCTCCTGAGGTTTACCTCCAGTATGCTGTGATTTGGTTTGCATTTTACAAATGAGTGGAACTGGGCATGTTTTCTTATACTTGGCCGTTTGTATGACTTCTTTCTAGAATCGCCTATTTAGTTGATTAGCTCTCTGATAGTTGGGTTTCATTTTATTGTTTCAATCATGCATGCACGTGACTGGGGAGCATTATGCACATGAGTGAAAGTACCCTTGGAAGCCAGAAGAGGGTGTTAAATCCCCTGGCACTGGAGCTGCTAATCCCCTGGCTGTGAGCCACTCAGTTGGTGCTGATAGTGGAACCTGAATCCTCAGAGCAGCAAATGATTTTGATTGATGAAAATGTAATCTGTTTACTATCTTTTCCTGGTGCCTCTAGCTTGTGTGTGAGAGGAGTTCTTTGTTCTTTCTCCCCAGGATCATTTTTATTTTTAAAGAACATTTTTAGATTTTGAGAATTTCTTCCATGTATACGATGTGTTCTGTTTGACCATGTCCAACCTTCATTTCTTTCTTCCAACTCTCCCAGACACCTCCACAGGGCACCTGCTCCCACCTCCACAGCCCCTTTTGTTTTGAACCCTACCACACCCCATCTAGTGCTCTTTGTATGCAAATAGCTACATGCCTGTGGGGTCATTCTCTGGAGCATGAAAAACCTACCAATGGCCCCAACCCTGCAGAAAACTGACTGGCAATCTATCAGCCGCAGTAGTCTTCATGTCAGAGTAAGAGCTTGTGTGTTACTCCCTCTGTGCTGAAGTTTTGAGTGGCTTGATCATGGGCTGGTGAGCATGGCTGCTGTAAATTCGCGGGCACAAGAATCGCATCATGTCCCAGAGGCAGCATTGCAGAGCTCCTCCGCCATGCCTGGCGTCTGCTCTCTTTCCATTCCCTCTTGCATAAGGTTCCCTGCGTCTTGCGCATTGATATCAACGTTGCCTTAGAGCTGTGCACTCATTCACCAATTTTCAGAATTTTGACCAGTAGGAAGTCTCTCCATTAACCCCTGCTCACTACAAAAAGCACCTTTCTACCAGGGTTGAGAGTGGCTATGTATGGGAAGACACAAATGTTTAGAAGGAGGGTTGCCAAGTAACGGCAGTGGTTTCTTCCTAGGGCCTCCATAGCCACAGTCTTGCAGCCAGGTTTAGAGCTGGCGTAAATTCCCCCCTGTGGAGCAGGCCTCAAATCCAATCAAAGGATGCCACAGTACTCATGTCAGTAGTGTGCCAGTAGGCCCGGTGTGCCTGCTCAGGATGAGTCTGGTTATTCTGGTGTGTGTGTGTGTGTGTGTGTGTGTGTGTGTGTGTGTAAGGGAGAGAGAGAGAGAGCCAGAGGGAGAGAGACCCAGAAACACACAGAGGCAGGCAGAGAGACAGAGACAGATACAAAGACAGAAAGAGCGCTAAAGAGACACACACAGAGAGACCATATGAAATTGGATTTTTTCAATTTCTGAGAAGAAAGTCAATATTTTGGTGGCTCCATGGAGCAGTGCATTTGGAATAACACTGACTCTTTAACTCATACATAGGGTACAGGTTTCCATTTGTTATGTTCTCTGTAATTTCTTTCAACAATAATTTATATAGCAATCTTGTACTTCTCTGCTTGAATTTATAATGAAATAGTTTGAGTTTCCAGGTCTTTTGAACATAATTGCTTCCTTAATTTCCTTTTCAGCAAACTCGCTGCTTTGGGTAAAGCTGCTACTGTTTGCCCTGCATTTGTTTTGTATGTTGCAGCTTTGCTGAGTTCGCTCGTCAGTTCTCACAGCTGGCCACGAAGCGTCTCGTTTTTATATGTATATTTTATCTGCAAACATGGATAATTGACATCTCCATTTCTTCCTCTACAGTTTTTGCTCTCTGTGCCTGGCTTCTCTGGCTAAGGCTTCCAGTATTACATAAATAGCAGTGGTGAGAATGGATATCCTGGTCCTGTCCCACATATTACAGGGAAGGAGCAGTATCCGCTGTCCCCATTTATATGAAATAGACAGACAGACAGCAAGACAGAGAGAGGAGTTCTTATGCGAAATCTTAATAGTTTGATGTATGTTCTTGTGCTTAATATTGAGTCTTTAGTATCTTTTTATGATGTAATATATTTATTGATTTTTATGTATTTGTTATTATGAACATATGTTTTTTTTCTTCTCATGCCTTATACAATATTTATTTCTTTTTTGGTTTTCCGAGACAATACAATATTTATTAATTTACATATTTTCAACCATCCTGAAATCCCTAGGAATTTTTCTGAACCACAGTGTTTGTTGCTCTGCTGGGGAATTGGTTTGCTGGTCTTTTATTGAGAATTTTTACATTTATGTTCATTAATGATATTCTATTTTGTATTTTTTTCTCTTTTGGGGTATAAGCGAATGTTGATCTAAAGACTATGACAGATTTCCTCCCATCTCAACTTTTGGAATAGTTTCAAAAGAATTGAAATGAGCCCTTCCTTCTGTATTCCTGCTTGGGATCATTCGTGTAGCCATCAGGGCCTAAGCTACCTGTTACGATATAGTAGATTTTTAATCTCATTGCTTACTATTGGCCTTAATGACTCAGTTTTGGTAGGTGGTATGCACTCACAGGTATGCCTTCCTAACGGGCTTTCTAAAATTTAGGGTACAGTTATGACAGATATAAGATGTAATGGCTCTGTTTTATGTCTATTCATTTGGGTATTTATGTTATTAATTCATCTGTCTAAAGAATTGTCAACTAAGGGCTGGAGAGATGGCTCAGTGGTTAAGAGCATTGCCTGCTCTTCCAAAGGTCCTGAGTTCAATTCCCAGCAACCACATGGTGGCTCATAACCATCTGTAGTGAGGTCTGGTGCCCTCTTCTACCCTCAGACATACACAGAGACAGAATATTGTATACATAATAAATAAATAAATAAATAAATATTAAAAAAATTGTCAACTAACCTTTATAAAATCAGCTGTTTTATTTGTTATTTTTTAAGATTCTGGCTCATTAGTGTTCTGACTTTCGACTTACTTCTGTCTTGACTGTTTTGAGTTTGCATGTTTGTCCACGTTTTCCCCTCAGGCCCGATGCCTCTGCTGCATCCCGCAGATTTCGTGGGTGACACTGGCATCTGCATTTGTTGTCATGTTTTCCCCACTTGCCTATTGGCCACTCAGGAACATACTCAGTTTCTAGTCTTTCCATTCACTTTGTGATTTGTGGTTTCATTCCATTCAGGACTGAGAAATACACACTGTGATTTCAATTTTGAGAACAATATTGAGATTTTGTTTGTTACCTAACATGACACCTACCCTGAAACTGTTTGATGTATACACAAGAGAAATGCGCATGGCGATACTGTCCGATGAACAAATCTGTTGCCTCTTGACTTAGAGCATGACTCAATCCAGATATCTCATTGTTGATTTTCTGTCAGGATAATAATGGGCACATTGGGGAAAGTGCGAAACAAACCCACCCAACTATTAATTTATTAGCGTCTCCCATTTCATTAACATTAGTATTGGCCTTACTCTTTGGCCAGCAGGTTATTAGGTATATGCACACTTGAAATTGCTGGATCTTCCTTCAGAATTGATACTTTAATCTCAAAATTTTTAAATTTTTAATTTAAAGTCTGCTTTTCTTTTTACATATATGCCACCTCTGCTCACTTTTGGTTTCCATCTGTGCAATGTCTTTTTTCAACTGTTCAATTTTAAGCTATGTGTGTGTTTACCAACGGAATGATTTTTTTGTAGGACAGCACATAGCTAGATCAATTTTTTAACTTTTATTGATGCATCGCGCACTTCACATCATGCATCCTGCCTATCTCCCTGCCCTCCCATCTGCCCTCTACCCTTGCAGTCTCACCCCCAAAACAAACAAACAAACAAACAAACAAACAAACAACACAGAAAGGAGAAGATTGTCGATGTGGAAGCTGTAGTGTTGTCCTGTGTCATGGGGACCCTACAGTTTGGGATCTGTAGGCTTGTTTCTGTCACATGATCCAACAGTTCATAGATCCGTGGATGTTGAAGTGGGCCAACTCGTAGCCTTGGTTCTGGACGGTAGCTGGGTTGCTCCTTTCACTAGCTTTCCCTCATCATCCCTGTCTGTACGAGCTCTCCAGCGCTGTCTCTGCTAGCTCACCCAATGCAGCCTGCAGCAAGGAACGAGCCAGTTTTCCTGCTCCAGGGTCCACAAATCCGGGTCCCCCTCACTCATATCACCAGGACCAGCTCTACTGTTTTGCCCCGGAGCCATCTCTCCCAGTTGCTCTAGGGGGCATACAGAGGGGCTCTTGTGCCCTCAGGTCTGGTTACCTGTATCCCTGACAACAGGATTAGCTCTAGTGTGCTCCCCGGGCAGAGTACAGGGTCTGCTGTCTTGTATGCTGCAGTTGGTGACGGGCAGGGGTAGTTCTCCGACTCTCATGACCCCGGGCCAGCTCTCTCACCTGCCACAGTTAGCAAAGAGTGGGAGGGGAAAGTATCTCTTCTTCAGCCATGCTACCACATGGTGGACAAGGGGGTAGGGGTCAGCTCTGCTGTTGTCATGCCCACAATGGGGTTAGCTCTAGTGTGCTGCCCAGGTAAGGTACACGCCTGAGGCAAGGGGTGGGGTCATCTTTCCTGATTTAGGGTTCCAACTCTTCTGCTGCAGTATCCAGCTAGGGGCAGGGCCAGCTCCCCATGACCCTCAGATGTCGACACACTTTGTTCCTACGGCCACCTTCTGGTACCCCTATGATAACAAAGGCTGTAGATATCAACATAGACTGTGGCTGTGTCAGAACCACAGCCCTTCACGAGGTTCTCTCCCATTTCTGCTGGAATCTGGGATGCTTGATCTTGTCCGGGTAGCTCCAGCTGCTGTGAGTTGAGTGGTATTATAGCCATGGCGTGTCTGGAACACAGCACCTCACTCCGCTCTTCTTCCACACCTGCCTTTTACGTGCTTTCTGCCTTCTCTCTCATGGCGTTTCTCTCTCAGTTAGGCTGAATCATTTTTAATGCAACGTTTTAGACTTATTATTGGTTAATCTTTATAATTTCCATGTTTTCAGTGAATTTTTATATTGGTCTCCTTTCTCTTGCATTTCACTGTTTCTTTAGAACCATAATTTTATAAACTGTCAGCAATTCAGCAATATTCAAGCTTTTCTTCAAATTGAGATTCTTTGATGGAAAGTCATGGTTGTATATTTATGTTGATGTCTGTATATCTTCTCTAAAATTGTTCTTCTTGCCCGTTTTATCAAGTAGCTTTTATGGGTTATAGGTGCCTTGGGTTGGCTATAAAAGAGATGAAGAGCTGTGTGATTTCTTCAGGCTCAGGTGATGTCTCCATGGTCTAGCCTAGCCCGCAGCAGTTCATAAAGGTAGTTGTTTTCCTTTATGCTGCCCAGGCCTTATCTCGGTGATGTGGGATCTGGGGAGGTTTGTTCTGTGGTCTCTCAAAGAAAGAGATGTTGGTGTTGTATTACTAACGGCCATGGTCCTGAGACATTCTTTGAGATTCAGAAAGGAAAATATGAGAGATGTTTGGGTCTGTGCTACACCTAAACAAATTTCCAGGTCTTCAGAATGGGATGGAGTGGGCTCATGCAATCCTGGCATCTGTAGCACTGGTAATGATCAACCACAGTTCTATGGAACAAGAGGGACCCCATTTTTCTGACAAACTGTCATCATTTCCCAAATATTTCTCCTTCCATGAATTTCTGTTTCCACAAAGGCTTTCCCTATGTAAAACCCCTGATGGGCTGGGAGTCTTGATCAGTTTATGCTGTGGGAATTCTTTCCCTTCCTCTGATTTTACCCGGAAATTAGTTCCTCCCTCTGTAGCTTGGGTTTATCCTCCATGTCTATGAAGGTGGCAGAGTTCAAGAACCCTTATGTGTTCTTCCTGCATGATCCAATAGCATTCCCTCTGACCCAGGCATAAAGTGATTTGGGAAACTTGATATCATAGTGTAGACTGAGGAGCACACGCATAACATCCAGTTAGTCTCTTAACCACACCCTTTCAAGCCGGAAGGTAAAAGTACCACCTTATCCTGGCATCTTTAGAATTAGGTACTCATAATAATTCTATGCTAAAAACAGGAAATTTGAATGATTGGAAGAAGGACAAATTAAACTACAAATACAGATAATGAACAAGCTATATTTTTTTAAAAAGCCAACTGATAATACACTAAAGTTTAAACAAATGTTTTGTAAGAGGACCTCCAAACATAGCAATGAACTCAGAATAAAGCTAAGGACTTGTCAAACAAAAGCAGGATACTGGCCTCACCAATATCTTCTTGAAGAGGCATTGTGTGCTGGGGTTGTGGACATTGACAGGACAAACTGGTGCATGGCAGCTATCCAAATGACTCTCCTGGCAAAAGTAGATACTCTCTGGGGATCCGCGTAGGCACTAAAACTGTTGATATTAAATAGCGTGCATGCTTTAATAGAAATGAGAAGATAATTTATTCTAAGTCAACTATGAATGACCATGGCCCCAAAACACATATTCAAGTCACCCTGAATGACATATTCCACCACGGAGGAAGTTACATCAACTTTTGTGGTCACTTAACTAAACAAAATATTAAGTAAATCCATTTTCCAAATACCTTAGTGGGGGCCTTAGGGAGGTAGGCTGTTAAACAAAGCGAGCTTTCTGATGCGATCTTAGCATTCTTAGCTTTGGTGTTGGTGGAGGTTAGGGCTCACATAAGATTAGTCCCAAAGAGTGTCCTTAATACAAGGATGTTAAGATCAGCACTCCCAAGGATGTTAAGATCCATACAAAATTAAGTTTATTAAAGGGACTAAGATGGACCGAGAACTTTTTAGCTCAGCCCCTACAGCATCCCAAGTCTTTGTACACTCCAGTGCTCTAGCTGTCCGAGATAAGTAGTCAGCACAATCTTTAATACAAGCAGCTTCTTCAGCTCACTCCAGTTCCACGATGGTGACACCATCAAGCTCACTACAACTGGACTGGCTGGACTGGTGGATCTCAAAGGCTAGAGTTACTATCTAGTCTTAGATCTGGAATTAGCATGGATTCTAGACATCTTCTATGTCTAGAATCAGTTTCACCGAAAACACCCTCCTCTCTCCTGGTCAGATAGAGGACAACGCGGTACAGGAATGGGACTTCTCAGCATGGCACACAGAGGTCAGAAGAAAGGAGAAAAGCTCTGCCGGAAGAAAATCATAGTATGAGATGACGCTTTGGGCCCTGGACATTTTCTTAGCAAACCGGATGTCCTTGGCAGAGAAACAGGAGATAGCTTGCTTCCTGAAACCTAATTTCTATAGAATGAAGTCAGATATGGACTGACGTGACTTACCCAGTTTTGACTGATTTCTCTACTTGAAACCTCAGTTTCTCCAGAGGAATGGTACTAACTTCAAGAGAATACAGCTGTTACTTTCTTATTCCAGCTTGGCATTTTTGATTAAAGCATCTCAATTGAGGGGAACAACTTCCTAGAAAGGTTGTCTCTGGATCTGGCTCCATAAAATATTATAGTTGTTCCCACAGGGGAAAAGTATTGCTATATATCTTTTCATTTGAGAGATGGTGTGGTGGTTAATTTTAACTGTCAAGTGAATACAATCTAGGATCATCTGGGAAGAGAATCTCAATGCATGGTTGTCTTTATCAAGTTGGCCAACTCATTTTGTTTATGTGAATTGAGGAGAATGAGCTATCCAATGTGGAAGACAGTATTCCCCAGGCAAGGGATCTTCAACGATACAAGGGTGAAGAAAATGAGTTGAGCGTGAGACTGCCTGGATTCACTGTATCATGTTCCTAATCATGGATGCCCTGTGACCAGCTGTGCCAAGCTCCTGAGCTGTGACTTCCCTGCAATGATGAACTATAACCTGAAACTGGGAACTAAAATAAACCCTTTCTTCCTAAGTCCTGTTGTCAGAGGATTTTATCAAAGCAACAGAAATGAAACGAAGACAGATGGTAAGTGACCTCTCACTGTCTTGTTACTTGTTCCCACAGGTCCTTTGTAATCCAACAAATCCCAAGCAGCAATCTGTTCATGGTGGTGGTGGACAGCAGCTGTCTCTGTGAGTCTGTGGCTCCCATCACCATGGCGCCCATTGAAATCAGGTATATCCTTTTTTTGTGTGGGGGTCCAGCCGCTGCAGCTGCAACTGGTAAAGGGGAAACAACAGGAAGGAAACTTGAGGGAGACGTGCCAAAGAGGGAGGGGTTACATCCTTTACCTGTGTATGGAGAAAAGCGCTTAAGCTACTTAGTGCCAAGTTTTGACCCCTGAAATTCAGAGCGAGAGAAGCAGCCGTCGGAAACATGCCTTAACTACAGTCAACATAATGAATCCCTTAAGTGCGAACGTTTAAAGGCTCAGAAGATCAGACGGCGTCCGGAATCCTGCCACGGCTTCCATCCTGAGGCAAGTCTGAGAACCATTTCAATTCTTTTTCCCATCAGATTCACAATGAGTACCTCATGATGACCAGGAACTACAGCTGAAACTTGACTCATGAGAAAATTATTCCTTTCAGAAAGCTAAAAGAGGAATACATGAGAGCTAATAGATGGAGGTATTCAGGCCATCTCTACTTGGTGACCTCTTCCTTTGTTGTCTATATATATTCTTATATATAGAATATATATTCTTATATATATATATCTTTTTCTAACTCTCTATGAGTGATGATTTTATCATATGCAAGGTGGCTCTGACCATCATGGTTTGTTTATTTTAAATGGAAGGTAAAGTTACTTCCATGGATTACTTCAGATAACTTTTTGTTTACAAGATATCTATTTAAGGAAAAGTAGCGACTTAGCATCAGATTGTGGTCACTGATGGAGGGGAACGCTAAGTGGCAACCAGGGTTGTCCAGCTCCAGTATGATATTGTCCTCTACAAACCTGCTGGCCTGCATCCATTGCTCTCCTGGGAGTGTGTGAACACCCCTAAACTGCCACACCTCTGTCGGTGAGGGTAGAATTAAGCCCACTCCTGACAAAGGTGAGTCTGCATACATTCTGCAGCTGCATCGGTGACAACATTTTGAAACAAGAAGAATAAGCTCATAAATGAAGCCCACTTCTGCCCTACCCAAAGCAGAAAGCTTGCCCAGATCTATTACTAGAGAGAGGTTGAATAGCTACCGTTGAAAATGTCACCCCAGCCTTCTTCCTGTCTGTGCACTTTCAAATAGCACATAATTTTTGATGTACTGTAGGCTATCCAGTTCTTAAGGTGTTAAAAGTCGATACACTACCTATTTTAAGTACTGCCAGTATTTTGACTATAATGAATTAGAGTTTATGGAGAATATTTGCATCTATAGTCAAAATGGAAATTAAAGCAACATTTTGTACATATTATACATATGCTGAAAACCTTTTTAATATTTCAGTGACCCTAGTCACATGCAACTCTGAAAATATAAACAATTAGAATTAAATCCAGGAATTGGGCTGGGTGTGTTAGCCTCACCTAAAAGGCAGCATCTGAGAGTCCAAGGTGTGAAGAGAGCAAGTTCAAGGCCAGACTTAGGTACAAAGTAAGAATCTGTCTCTGGGTAATTAAAGTAAAAGCTACTAGAGTCAACAAGAAAATTTTCTTTGGTAGCTGGATATAAGATAAACATAAAGTTCTGTAGTTTCTTTTTCCTAGAATGCTGAAGTTGGGGTCAGTATAACCTAGAAAGTAGTTGTATAAGGAAACAGTTAATTCAAAAAGAATATATGGATTAGTCTTACATGGTGAAATAGTAGTCTTATTAATTCCTGGATAACATCCTAGGAAATTAATAAGATGCTTCATTATATAAGACTAGAAGCTGTGGAACAAAAACAGACCCATTTAACTATTCAAGTAGCTTGACCTAACTAGGAAAAAATCTGACAAAATCAGGAGCATTGTAAATGATGTTGATAATTAGTAATAGTCCAAGGTTGTTAAAGTAATACAAAGTGAAGAGACAGATAGGTCTAATTCAGAGGCACAGCAGTCTCAAGTTTTACAGCCTTTCTCTTGAGTACCTTTCCCACAGGCAGAAGCAAACCACACTGATGGTAGTAGAGTAGTAACATCTGGTGGCTTTTGGAAAAGTATAGAATAGATGATAAAGTGAACACCCATTAGTAAGAAAATAGCCAAACAGAATAAGAGAATAATGGAGTTGGCAACATTTCTGCATGTGTTTAAGAGAAAGAAACACATAAAATTATTTTTCTGAAATAGGGTCTCCCCGAAATAAAAAGAAAAATGACCGGAGAAGCAATTTCTGAGCTGACTGTGTCTCTCAACACTAGTGTGTTTCACCCTCTCATGCTTTTGTAAGACCACAAAAGATACCTGCAGCAGCAGATGCCTTCAGAGGCGGATGCCTGCAGCAGTGATGCCTGCAGAGGCGGATGCCTGCAGAGGCGGATACCTGAAGCGGCGATGCCAACAGTGGCGATGCCTCCAGCGATGGATACCTGCAGAGGCGGATGCCTGCAGCAGCAGCCCTTTACCTCTTGAATGCACTACATCAGTCAGTCTCAACTTGTGGGTCACAACCCCTCATCAAACCTCTTTCCAAAAAGATCTACATTATGATTCATAACAGTGGCAAAACTATGTTATAAAGTAGCAATAAAAAGAATTTAATAGTTGGGGCCAACACAGCATGAGGAATTGTATTAAAGGGTCGCAGTATTAGCAAGGATGAGAGCCACCTTCAGTGGGTCTACATAATTTCCAAAGTAGCTCAGCGATTAAGAGCACATACTGCTCTTGCCGAGGACCCCAGTTAGGTTCCCAGCATCTACTTCAAGTTGCTCACAATTGCTTGAGAGTTCAGTTGATCTGATGCTCTCTTCTGGATTCTGCAGGCTCAGCACTCGACAGTCACGGCCCATGACCTACACATAAGAGAAAAATAAACCTTTAAGAAAGTAGAATAATTTCCAAAGAGTAGTTCAGAATGTATTCACGTTGACAACTGCAGTTAGGGATTTGGAACTCTAGCTGGGTGGGATTTAGACAAATCTGTATCCTTCTGTCACTGAGTCCGAAGATTCCAGAATCTTCATCGGTATGGAAATGGCAAAGCCTAAAGTTCTGGAACCCATCTCTGCTCTAACCAGCCCCTGCTTTCCTTGCAGGAGAACGCAAGAGAGTGTGGGGGTGCATCGAGTCTCCAGGCCCAGGCGGTCCTGCTGCTGCTCCCTCTGGTTTCGAGTCTCTCCTTGAGGTGACACTGACTCCCGAGATGTTCTTTTGGCATGCTATAAATCATGGATAAACTGTGAACCCAAATATGGTGCGACATAGAGACAAAAGCATAGGCCATCAGCATCTCATGATTTCAAACTGTGCGTGATAGGAACTCTTGCAGATACATTGACAAAAAGTTATCTTTTTACTTTGCCAGTCATGCCAATGTGAGTTTGCCACGTGATCACCCTTCCTCAGACATGGGGCTATACTGGATAGGCAGTGTCCCTTCTGCTCGAAAACCATGGAAACCAATTTAAAACTGTGTACTTTTTAAATAAAGTATATTAAAATCATAATCACCTTGTTTGGAATTTGTCATTTTATGAGCTGAGAACACAGATTAAAAAAGAAAAAAAATCATGGTTGGAAAAATGTCACCTATTCCAGGAACCAATAAGGATGCTGTTGGCAGAGAATGTGCCCCAAAGCAGACTCAAGACAAGCAGTTAACAATAGTTTAGATGTTCCACTCAAATCCCAAAAATATTTACAGAAGTAAATCAAACTATCGTCTACACTGGGAAGATTTCATTACATAGAAGCCTGGTTTGTTGAATTCGGCTTCAGTAGAAATCATACTTTGGAGGAGAACACAATCTCTCGTAATAGTCTAGCACTGAACTATTTAAGGGCAGAAATAAAGAACTCATAAATCCCAGGAAATTCTTCCGAAAAGGCTCAGAGGACATAAAGAATGACCATGAAAGATGCCGAAGCTCATTTCTTCCGCATTTGGCTCCTGGCTTTGCCCGTAAATAAGAGGCAAAACCAGATCTTAGATATTACAGGACATGAAACTACCCAGAGCCATAACCTTTCCTGAAATGTTGGCTCTCAAACAGGAAAACAGATCCACTGGGTTGTGGTAACCAAATAAGGTGGAATTATTTCCTCTCCTAGGTAAAAATGTCTTGCTTCGTGGGATGGCTATCTCAAAGCCATCTGGAGCCCGCTTCAACTTTCAAAACAACAACAACAACACAATCCCAATATACGCTCATCTCTTCCTGAAAGAGTCCCATGGTTGAAGGGAATAACAGCACCACACTGACATGTTCCTTAAGGTGACTGTGCCTCCAGCTCTGGTCTCGATAGAGCAATACCTGCAAAAAGGTGACCACCATGGAGTCATACAATGGTGGTCATCTGTACTGTTCACTTCTATGCACTAATCAGTGAATAAATGCATTTGTCATTCATACAAATAAAAACTCATTATATTGAATACTAGGCAATGGCTATGTAACTTTTTTTTTTTTTGAGACAGGGTTTCTCAGGCTTTGGAGCCTGTCCTGGAACTAGCTCTTGTAGACCAGGCTGGTCTCAAACTCAAAGAGATCTACCTGCGTCTGCCTCCTGAATGCTGGGATTAAAGGCATGTGCCCGGCAGTGATATAACTTTGAACAAAACTAGTGCCTTAAGACCCATGATACTCCGTTATAATTCTGAGAAATGGCAAAAAGAAGCCAACTCTGTCACTGTGTATGTAATTTAGTATTGACAGTACAGAATACATGTTTATAAATACACCCCATACAGCTCTGACTAGCAGAATGGAATTGCCCTTCACAGTGACATAAAGGTAATAGGGTTGAGTCATACTATGCCTTGTGGCATTGTGGGTCATCACAGTCCTGTGGATGACCCAGGAGGTCCCTCATGTTGTCTGCTCCAAAAATATTGCCAACCAAGTGGGCATTACTTTTATCAAATTTGCCAGTAAATAACTTTCTCCAATCCACCATGTCCCAAGGACAAGTCTCAATCCATTTTACCAAATGTGTTAATACTGACTGCACCATGTCTTTAAAGCTGTGTCCCTAACACTTACCCCTTCCTTGCACTTAAGCAGAATGTCCTCCCTGCTCTTCAAACATGCAGGGCAGCTTTAACCTCAGCCAGGCCCTTTGCAGTTGTCACCTCTGTGCTAGGCACTATTTCACGCCAGATACCTGTGTACATCACTTCCTCATACACTTCCAGTCTTACCTTGGTAGGTGGCCTTTCCTGACCTACATTTATAAGGGCATTTTTACCTTCCCTGCTTCACCTTTTCCCATGGCAGTTATTTCAGGATTACTCTCCCCAGTTTGTCTCCCCCACGCAAATACAGGCAGGGAACGTTCAGCAGGAGGTTTGTCTGAATTTCACTGCTGCATTCTCAGTCCAGAGAAGAGCGTTGGAAGAGGAACAGACCCTCAGTCCAACAAGGGAATCGGCAAGCAGAAAGATCAAGAAGAGGTGTCTCTATGGCATGAGCAATGGGATAGTATTGCCACAACTGCAGAAGGTTGGGAACTGAGCGTAGACATCAACTCTGAGAAGATGTGCACTGCAGAAGGTGGGCGTAAGACTAGAGATAACGTCAGACAGGCTGTGGTGGACAAAGCCAGAAGCTGAGCCAGAAGAGTAGGCCCAAGAGCTTTTGTTCATGTACACTTGCCACCAGGCCAGCCCTTGACCTGATACTCTCCCCATACCCTGTGTTGTCAGGACTCAGGCAAGCACGCTTCCACTCAACAAATCCTTCACTGTGCTACCCAAACTGCTGGCACCAGCTTCTGCTTTCCATGCCGTGTTTTCACAGAGAGATCTGAGTTGCTGCTACTCCACCATGTGGCATATCAACCCCACACTCAAGGACCTCAGAAACAAGAGGATTACCACACTTGGTGTAATTTTCCTGACAATCACTTTACCAGAGCCTAGATCCAAGAGAACGATGTGTCTCCTATGCTAAGGGCACCTGTGAATGGAAGCAATGACAATAGAAGCATGTATCCAGCTGGGCAGTGGTGGCACACGCCTTCAATCCCAGTACTCGGGAGGCAGAGGTAGAGGCAGGCGGATCTCTGTAAGTTCAAGGCCAGCCTGGTCTACAAGAGCTAGTTCCAGAACAGCCAAGACTGTTTCACAGAGAAACCCTATCTCGGAAGCCATCTCTCTCCCTCAAACAAGAAGTGTGGATCCAGACTACAGCAGTCTATACTGGTCATACCTTCAGGGTGGCTGGCAGGGTTTCCCAAAGGCAGAACCATGAGCTGCAACACAGTTAATTCACCATTATGTCAATAAACCTTGAAAACCATACATGGGAGTACTCGGGCTCTATTCTATCTTTGATGCTGAGAGAAATTCCTGTGCTGCAAGAGATCTTTTCCATCAAGTGTTAACCATCCAGTGATGTACTGATTGCACCACAGTGCTGAACATAGCAATAAAATGGTATGCTAAATAGCCACGTGTACTTTAAGTCTCAGTATTCCTAGTTTACAGATTCATATAGCATGATTATGTAGTATGATGCCGACCCTGAATACCAGTGTTTGTTATTAGGTTTTAGTCTTAGTTGTAGCAAATAAGGGTACATAAATGGGTGTGCTCCAGGCAGATACTGAGCACAGGGTGTGGGACAGTGTGTTTGGTGTGCTATGCGGGCATCTACATTGTTTCCGCTCTACCAGGAATACTACAGTACCCACTGTAATACACTGTCAACAGTTCCAAGGTAAATCGCAACATGTATTACGATTCAGTTCTAGAATTCTAGAAACAGAGATAAGATAAATCACTCCTTCTGAAATGGTTAGATGCAATTGTATTAGATGGAGAAATGCAAACAATTCTTATATCGATTTACTGCTCGGCAACATATGCTAAAACGGAACATGTATTTTTTTCCTTAACTCCCCCAACTAACACCAAGCCACTCATCCATGCTGCTAGAATAATGCTCGTTCCCGTTAGTGTTAGTTTAGTTGAGCATCACCATGCTGCACTGTGTCACACTCAGCATGCGATTCTGGCATCAAAATCGAAGGACTCGTTAGGTGCCTGGGTTTGAGTCACGGGTCATGCCAAAAGCACCTGCTCATTTCTGGCTTCAGCCTTGCCATCTTTGTGATGGAGTTCACGACAAACACCTCACAGTGCTGTTCTGCTTCCAAGGGTACAGCCGTTCTTCATCAGGTAACGCTCTAGGTGCACAGGATGCACGGAGCAGTGAACTCAGTAATTTGAGGGCACTGCTGTAATTACTTTTCTGTTATGTTAATACCTCATGTTCATCCTCAAAAGCCTATTAGACACATCAAACTTCTTAGATATAATATAGCCCTTAAATACACTGTCAGGTGTGTGTGTGTGTGTGTGTGTGCATGCATATGTGGGCACAATCCTGTGGCAGCCGGTAGCTACCTTTAGATGTTTTTCCTAGATAACTTTCTCCTTTCTTTTCTTTCCTTTTCTTTCCTTTCCTTTTCTTTTCTTTTCTTTTCTTTTCCTTTCCTTTCTTTTCTTTTCTTTTCTTTTCTTTTCTTTTCTTTTCTTTATTAGTGTCTGTAATGCATATATATATGACATATATATGTCATATATGTGATGAAATGTGTTATTCTGGGGCATTCTCATGCCATAGTGATCATAAATAGGTCAGAGGATACCCATCAGGATTTTGTTCTCTCATTTCCTGTCAGTCCCGGGGCTCGAACTCAGATCATCAGTCTTGAGCAGCAAGCGCTTTCTCCTGAGAAGGCCTTTCACTAGCATATCCATCTAAGGTTTGGAGGCAGAGCCTCTCACTGAATTTGGAGCTCATTTATCGGCCTGGGCTGGCTTGTCACTGAATTCAAAGATTTACTTGTCGCTGACCCAAGAAGTGCTGAGGTTACAGACGCCTACTACTCCACCCCGCTTTTACAAGGTGCTGGGGACCCAAACTCAGGTCCTCATGCTCACAGGGCAGGTGCTTCACCAACTGAATCCTCTCTCTCCCCAGCCCATATGCTGTCAACTAGGTAAGGTGATTTCGTAGAAAGTAAATGACCCTATCATCCCACAACACACTCAATTCTACAACTCCTTCTGTCTCTGCTCTAAAACCAGTAGTTTTTGGGAAGGATGCTTAATTCTTTGGGTTTCATAGGGAAATCTTGTAAAAGCAATAGCTCAACTGAAACAGAGACCACAGTTTTAGAGACAGCAAAAACATTGGAGCAACCTTTAAGAATACACATTTCAAAGCCTCAGCCTTGGTTTACTAAATGGAAGCTGTCCCAGGGTGTAGCCATAGTGTCTGGAACACAGGCCTTTGGTGGGAAGGAGGTGGAAGGGACATGACAGACGTGAGGTAAGCTGAAAAGGCCAAGAAGACAAACTTGACTACAGAGTTCTGAGTGAATTCATTACCCTGGGCACTAGATTTACCCTTTTACTTCTTATGACCTGTTGAGCTCTTTAAAATATCTGTTTTCTTTTCTTCATCATTTATCTGAGTTTGACATATAATTTGAACTATGCCATATTTTCCAGATTTCTTCCGTGGTGGATGAATGGGTCAGATTAGTGTCTATTTGTGAGTGGAATGGATAAAACAACATTCTTAGGAACCAGGGCAATCTCTGCTTTCCACATGGGCAGGTGTTTTCTCAGGACCACACAAAAGCACTCACAGATGCTGACTAGTAGAGTCTGTAGTCAAAAGATCTCCTAGGGATCTGAGGATGCTGGCAAGCATGAAGCTTGGGAGGATTAAGGAGTATTAGGAGGATGAACGGCTAAAGAGTGGGAAGCAAAGATCGCAGCATCTCCGGCCATCTACGCTTGACACCTTTGAGGACCTGACTGAAGTTACCTTGTGGCCATACCCGGCACCTATGATGGAAAACCTATTCCTTATGTTCACAGCAGGTCTGGAGAATGACAAAGAGGTGGCAAGGAAGACAGAGGGGACAGATAAAGGCTGGCATGTTATGTTAAACGTTAGGAGCTGGAGAGACGGCTTGGTAGGTAAGCGTGCTCGCTGTACAAGCCCGAGGACCATTGGGATCCTCTGCAGTCACATAGGAAGCCATGTCACACGTTCCTGTAACCCTAGCTCTAGGGAGGCAGAAACAGGAAGACCGCTGTGACCTGATTTCTGGCTAGTCTAGCTGGAAAATGGAGAGCTCCGGTTTTAGTTAGAGGTCCTGTCACAATGGAATGGGGCAGAAAGCTGTAGAAGTCACTGGATGTTCTCCTCTGGTCTTTGCACGTGTACATGGGTACTCACCTATGTTGGTATACATGTGTGTGTGTGTGTGCATACACACATATATCATACATACACTTTTTAAAAATATATATTTGAGTTTTAGGCCAAAAACCTTAAGAATAAAAGTGAGCACCAGTCATTAACAAATAAAGCAATGAAGTATAGGGCCACATAGAAGTTTAGGATCTATCTAGAATACTGAAGGGGGAAGAAACACACTTTTAGTCCATAGCATCTTTTACCATTGGTTTTTCTCTTGCAGATAACTTCCCTGACCCCATTCAACAAGATGAGGTCCGGTAGCATATCCCCAGCATAATCCTGTGTGCGTGTCTGACAGTGTACTTTTATCAGTGTAAAGGTGATATCAAGGTGCTCATCACTCAGTGACCATCCCAGCTCCAATGACGAGAGAGAGGAAGTAGAGTGACAGTCATGAAATGCCCGAGAAACATAGATTAATGGAGGGAAGAATGACCTTGGCTCATGGTTTCAGAAATGTCAACCCATGATCTGTTGGTCCTATAGCTTTGTCCGAATTGTCAGCTAGGGCTGGCGGTACCCCACAAGTAAAAGAAAATTAGACCTACTGCACATGTCCCAAATCAGTAACTGTTGTGTGCCCATGTGTGCTTACAGTCACCTAAGCACATTGTCACAACAGGTAGAGGTGGATCTCTTTGTCCCGCTTGCCAATGTAACTACATAAAATAAATCTCTTCCTTCCATTTTCACTTTTAAAATTAGAGTCATTCAAATGATCCCACCAAATGCTGTCCCTCACACCAACATCTCAGAACCCATAAAAATGGAGGCCCCAAGTACTCCCAATATGTCCTTCACTGGCAAGTAGCATGAGGGTATTTCCTTTCTCAAATCTTCCCTCTTCTAAAGAACTATTTTGCTTGATGTTTTGTTTGCTGGCCCTTTATGTCTAGCTATAAATTCTTTCATTGGCAAGAAGAAGTCCAGAGAGGTCTAGCCTCCCTCTGCCCTGTTGTCTTTATAAAGCTATACCACTTGTGAGGTCCAGCCTTTCCTACTGGCTCAGGTACACCAGTCCTTTCCATTTGTCCTGCCTGGAGAAGGGAAGGGTCCTCTGGACACAGCTACTTAGACACTGTGCTTTGGGTTGCTCATGGATTCTAGTATTCATTCCCATGCCAAGGAATGCTCTGGAAGAGATAAGCTGGGTTTAGCCTCCTATATGGATTCCCAGCAAAGTGTCAACTGCATAAGGAAACAGTCCCTCCTTCTATGTGCTTATTGCATTTTTGCTCACAACCAGCTGCCCGTGGGGATCACACAGTAGCGCACCACCTACCATTCATCCTTGGAGTATTAAAAATCACACACAAATTCCATTTCTACCTGCAGTATTGCCTACCCAATAGGCCTGTATTTCTGGCTACACATGGAGTTCTTCACCTCCCCAAGAAGCATGATTGGAGGAAAACATCACCAGTCCAGCAATCACCCACTGAATTCATGACACCATGATTTAAACAGGCATTGTCCCTAATGTGGCAATTTCACTATATTCCCACAAGCTTGGCTTTCCCCATGCTTCAAAGCCCATATCGCCTACTTCTCCTAGATGAAGAACAGAAGTGTCAAATGGGGATGCTGCCATTGCCCCCACATCTCCAAGCCTGTCTCATCTACATTCTCTCTGTCCCCTCTTTGTCCGTCATTGCGAAGCATCACCGTTCTATCAGAAGCAATCCTGCAGGTGCCTGTTTTCTAGCTTTCCTGTTTCCTCGGGGCTAGGCTCCTCCGCATTCACCTGCCTCTCCTGCGGCAGTAGTTCCTGTCTCTGCAAGATCATTCCTGTACGCAGCCAGCCCTGATGCTCCCATTGTGTCTCCCTTGGAGAGTTAAGAGATTTCTCTTGCTAGGCAAGGCCCTGATTTTTGGCTTTTCAGGCTTTATGTAAAAGTCAGGCGAGGCAACATGTATCTGTAACCCCAGCATGGGAGCAGGCAGGAGGACAAGTGGATCTCAGGATCTTGCTGCCTAGTCAAAACAGTGAACTCAAGTTCAATGGGAAACTATCTCCAAAAATGATGTGTGCCATAGAATGAGACGTCTGGTGCTGACCTCTGCCTTCCACTTGCTCATAGTATCCTTGGATTCTACACACACACACACACACACACACACACACACACACACACCTTATTCATACCACACCACACACACAAATATCACACACAGATGTGCACCCACACACTGCACACATACCACACACATCACATCCCACATACACACACACAAACACACACACACACCTTATTCATACCACACCACACACACAAATATCACACACAGATGTGTACCCACACACTGAACACATACCACACACATCACATCACACACACACACACACACACACACACAGGACCCTCCTCCTTGAAGCCTATCTGCTTGCATCATCCCCACTTCTATTTTCTCAGGTCACTTGTCAGAACTCCCTGTCTCTCGTCTTCCCTCACATATGTCAGGATGGATCCCTCTACCCTTGTATGAGGACTCTTTGTGAAACACCTAGAGGCTCCAGAGCCAGGTCTATTATCTGTTTCCCGACCCCTTTCCTACTGATCTTCTTGGCTAAGAGTCGTTTATCTTTCCTTCCTTTGCCTGCTCAGACTCCCCATCTCCTGTCTATCCTGCTTACCAGCTGGCGTTCTTCCTCCATGAGCCCACCACATAGGTCCAGTATATCCCGGTGCCCACCACATAGAACTAGTACATCCCAGTGCCCATGATGTGATGTCTAGTATAGTCCAGTGCCCACCATGTATGATGGCCAGTATATTCCAGGGTCCACCACATATGATGTCCAGTATATCCCAGGGCCTACCCACTATGCCCAGTAGAACTCTGTGCCCACCACATGATGTCCAGTATGTTCCTGTGCCTACCATATATGATGTCTAATATATTCCAGGGCCCACTGTATGGGTCCAGTATATCACAGGATCCGCCATATATAATGTCCAGTATATCCCAGGGCCTACCCCATATGTCCAGTATACCTCAGTGATTGGTACTCAGACCCTTCCAGTTCTATCTGTTCTTCCTTCCTAGAATTTCCCATTCTAAGCCACACTCATAATCACGTATGTGCTGATGCCCCCAAGTATGCCCACCCACCATAAACTTCCTGGGCTATGCATACACAGAGCCTGATGGTTTACGCCTACCCTGTTGGATGGAGTCAGGGCATCTCAACTGTAGCATTACCCAGACCTACCTCTGTATTTTCTTCTGTTATCTTGTTTCCCCATCTGTCCTCAGCTCAGTACGGAACCTTGCCAGTCCCAGTCAAACGCAAAGGCTTCTACATTGCCTCAAAGTCCTCTCTTGCCCTCCCCACAGCATGCTCCCAGAAAACTTGACAGATGATTTTTACAAAGTACAATCAGAGTTTTTGTCTTGTTTTTTTTTTTGTTGTTGTTGTTGTTGTTGGTTTTTTTTCCTGCTCTAGTCCAAAACTATTCTGTCTCCATTCTTGCCTCTTTACAAACCATGGAAACACTTCACCAAACAGCTACAAAAACCCATCGCAGGGTTCTTTGCTGCTCCTCACTGCCACCGGTGTCCCTGCATCCACTTCCATCAAACAAGACAGGTCACCCTGTGTCACCTGCTGACCTTGTACTGGGGACACACAAAGGTGTGAAACCAGCTTACCCTGACAGTGTAAAGTCTACACCGTGGACCAGTGAACGTGTACATGGGGAGATGGACAGACAAATGGGTACACGGGGAGATGGACAGACAAATGGGTACACCGGGAGATAGACAGACAAATGGATACGCGGGGAGATAGACAGACAAATGGGTGCATGGGGAGGAGGACAAACGACAAAGAAAAATTACTAAACCCAGGTGAGAGATATATGGGGGCTCCACTGAAAATTATATAATTTCCTTCGTGTGCTTGAACACATTCATAATAAAATTCCAGTATTAAAACCTTTAAAGCCAATGTTGCTTTTCTCCAACAACTTTTATTTTATTCAGAAATAAAAGCTGATTTCTTTCCCTGGCCCCTCAAAACCCACAGTTCTTCTGCTGTCTTCCTGAGTCCCTCTTCTCCTCCTACACAAAGCCATTACATTCTCCCACACACTAGCCTTGCTCCTGCCCCAAGGCCTTGCTGACACTGGCTACTCCCCTGACTGGAATTAGCTCTCCTAGGTCTTCTCCTCCCTGGCACCTGTGTGCTGTGTGGGTGTCGGCCTCCAAGTCGATGGCTCTCAATCTGTGGGTCGCGAGCCCTTTGGGGAGTCGCATATTAGACATCCTGCATAGCAGATCTTTACTACATTATGGTTCAGAACAGTAGCAAAATCACAGCTCTGAAGTGGCAAAGAAGTAATTTTATGGCTGAGGGTCAGCACAGCGTGAAGAACTGTATTAAAAGATCACAGCATTAAGAAGGTTGTGGACCCCTGTTCTAAGTGACTGTACAAGGGGGACTTTATGGGGCCACACAGCTAAGTGACTTCCTATCACCTGCTCCTATGTCATTTCCATGGTACACTAGCCACAGTCTGTTTTGTCTTCACCGGAGAGACCAGTTTTGACGAAGCAGGGGTTCAGTTTGCTTATTCACTGTCACTGGTTCAGTGACCACGAGTGAATGACTGTCACCAGCAGCACCACTAGGAAATGAGTCACGAGAAGGTTGGCAGCCATGGTCTCCATGTCCCTGTTTGTATAGCAAGTCATGCCCTTCATGACTCCACAGTCTCTTAACCTTGCCTTCCAAAGAGTTCCTAGTTTCCATTTGTTGCACGCTGGTCATGCTCTAGGCACCATGCCAGAACAGTTTGCCCTCAAAAGCTCCAGTGAGTTTAGTTTTATTTCCAGTTTCCTGAGGGACATGGAGCTCGTGTGGGACTAATGTTCTTGGAGCCCTCACCAGGGTTAGTCTGTGGTAGAGATCGCTTTCTGCCCTTCCTACACTGTATGAGCCACCACTCCGCTAGTTCAAAGCAGGCCACAAGCTGCACTATGCACCATCACCTCCAACCGCTGGCTTCACCACAGTCTGTGAGGCTGCTTGACGTCCCTCAATATTTCTCCCATCCCGTCTCCAGTTTTGGCACATCTTTTTAATCCACACCATCCTGACACAACACAGAAACACCCTGAACATCTTCCCTAGGTTGACAAAATTACATTAGAAATGGAGTCTCTCACTTACCACTGTTCGTGAGAAGGTGAATCTGAGTTTGGAGTAACAGTTCGACATTCAAATATAGGAAACACAAACTGCCCAGGCCTGAAATGCCAAGAGCCAAAACAACAGGGCTGGTGGCACAGGCCTGGAATCTCAGCTACTCAAGAGGCTGAGGTAGGAGGATTGCAGGTTCAAGGCCTACTTGCACTACAGAGAGAATTAAAGCCTAGCTGGATACGGTTGTTACTCTACCTCATAAGGTGAAAACATGAAAAAAAAAAACCCACCAATATCAATAAAAAATGGAGTCAGGGCTAGAACTAGTCAGGGCTCGGTGGTTGAGACTCATCTGGCACCCATGAAGGCCGCATTCAATCTCCAGTAGTGGGAAGGGAAATGTCACTTGTTCTTTTTTGGGAATAATCTTTTTAATTTTATATACTAATTTCAATTCCCTCTCCCTCCCCTCCTCCTGTTTCCCCCATCTTCCCCCCATCCCTCTCCCCCATCCACTCCTTAGAGAGAGTGAGGTCTAGTGCCGAGCATGGGGAGTCATTGAAGTCTGACACATCACCAGTAGCGGGATCAAGGGTCTTCCCCCTGTATCTAGGTTGAACAAGGTATCCCTCCATAGCGATGGGGGTCTCCAAAGAGCCAGTTCATGCACTGGGGATAAATACTTGTTCCACTGCTAGTGGCCCCACAAACTGCCCATGCCACACAACTGTCACCCCATTCAGAGGGCCAAGTTCCGGTTATCAGTCTGGAGTCAGTGAACTCCCACTAGCTTGAGTCAGCTGTTTCTGTGGGGTTTCCCTTTGCTCATATTCTTTTTCTTCCTCCTCTCCAGGAACTTAGCCCAGTGCTTAGCTGTGGGTCTCTGCATCTGCTTCCATCACAAGGGGAGGCAGGGAGAGAACATGAGGGATTAGGAAAGTTGATTTGGGGGAAGGTCAGAGAGGGGAGAGCAAGGGAAGAGATATCTTGATAGAGGGAGCCATTATGGGGTTAGTGAGAAACATGGTACTAGGAAAATTCCTAGGAATCCCAGCATGGCCCCAGCTAAGAATCTAAGCCATAGTGGGGAGGGTGCCTTAACTGCCCTTCCCCTGTATCAGATTGATGACTACCTTAACTGTCATTATAGAAATTGTCATTTGTATGTGCTTATCAAACACTCAAAATGTCACCAACACTTGGCTGCTGTGATGGTGGAGTGTGCCCATGCCTGTGTGTATACGAATGTGTGTGTGTGTGTGTGTATATAGCATCCTTCAAATCCCATCTGCTTCCCTAGCTCCGTCTTTGACTTCCAGAGAATTCTGCCCTCCTTTCCTGCTAGCTTCATTGTTCCATCTACATGAGACTATAGATGACGGTGTCCTGGTCATTCCGTAGAGCAAGGCTCTCAGGAGAGAAAGGACATTATAAACTTTCTTACAGAGGAAGTTTCAAAAGCCCTTTCTGCCAATCACCCAGCCTCACCCCTGCTTTGCCTGCCCTTTATGTACCATGTGCCACCTTGTCCTCTTTGCCCTTCTTCTTCTTCAGCAAGACATCCCTGAAGGGACAACCTGCAGCTCGGTTCAAACCCCTATCCTTTGTGTCAGATAGAGGGTACAAGCATTCTTTGTCAGAAACTTGAGCCCTGACTTTTGGGTTCATTTAGTGGGTAGTCTGTGGGCAATTCCTTAAAACCTGCCTGGAATGTTGATATATTGGTCACTTTGAGGATATCTATGACCCAAATGCCTATCAAAAGGAACTTTACTGATAGACCTCGTGGTTTCGTAGGTTGGTCTGTGATCCTTGTCGCTGCTGTTTCTGGAGAGCAGTGAGGTCAGACTATTATGGTGGCGGAACCACATGAAGAAGGAGGTGGGCAGGAAGCAGAGGAAGGACTGGAGGTCAAGTATGACTTTAAAGGCTGCTTCCCGTGGCCTGCTTCCTCCATCCAGGTACTCCAAAGACACATGAGTCTGTGCGTGGTCATGTCACATTTAGAGTGAAGCCCAACACTGACTTCTCCTTCATGAGCATGGATACTACAAGGTCTCCTTACAGGACAGTCACAGGGAGTAAGTGAGATCTTAGGGTTAAAGGTCACCATGATGCCAGGCACCCAGGAAGCACTCACGAATGTCACCCATTATTTAATGTTACCATGTAAATTCTGTGCGATAGGAACATTTGTTCTTTCATGTCTTGGATAACTCCATCCTTCTGTTCCAAATGTCTGGATCCAGCACCCTCTGTGTCCAGTAAAGGGTGCCCCGAGACCTCGGCTGGCACTCTGCTTCGGTTCTTCTTGCTCTCCCAGGGCTCCCCTAGTGCTAGCTCACAACTCTCAAACCCTGCCACCCGCATGCTGTGTGCCAGCAGAGAGATGTTCTACAGAACCCCACGCTGCTCATTCAAAAGCTCAATAAAAGTTTCCAACCACTCAGCTGGCATCCGAAGCGGAGGCGGGCCCGTGGCCCGTGGATGCATATGAAACCCATTTGGGGGCAAGCATGTGGCGTGAGGCTGACAAACACCTCCGAGAATGCCTAATGAATTGCAGTGTGGGCCGTTTGGGTTTTAGAGAGAATGAAGTTATGCTCAGATCTGGTGATAGGATGTCAGCTGGTATAGGTGCCATAATTTCTTAAGGGACCAGGCCTTCGGAAGTAAGGTCCCCAACCCGCCAGAATTAAAGACTAATCTTTATTTGTAAACTCACAAGATGATGGGGTTTGAGTTGAGTCTCTTCCAGCCACCAGTAACCTAACCCTTGAGACTATTATGTAATTGTGACTCAATCGGTCCTTTCGAACACGCCTTCCAAACATGCTGGGAATTAAAACACAGGTTTCCTACGTATTTGAAATTGCAAGTTTAACATTAATTGAACCCATTTGCTAGTTTGTCAGTAGTTCCTTATTGGAGCTGATGATCTTGTTGTAAAACTGAAATCAGGTCATCAGACTCACCAACAAACACCCTTACCCTTGAGCCATCTCACGGGCCTCTACCTGGCTGAGATCTATAAAGAGCACTGTTGAGCCCTAGTTCATACATCATATAATTCAGTTGCTTAAATAAGACATTTTAATATTTTTTGTATATCCTTGGTGTTGGGCAGTTGTCACCACAATATGGACTATCTTAATCACTTTCCAAAGAAACCCAGATCCATCAACAATCACTCCCATCTCCTCTTTCTCCCATCTCTGACTCCTGGAAGCCACTAATCTACAGAAAGGTTTGCCGATTACCAACACCCCAGGTGAATGGAACCCTATCTTATTTTTTTTTTAATTTATTAAAGATTTCTGTCTCTTCCCCACCTCCGCCTCCCCTTTCCCTCCCCCTCCCCCAATCAAGTCCCCCTCCCTCGTCAGCCCAAAGAGCAATCAGGGTTCTCTGCCCTGTGGGAAGTCCAAGGACCACCCTCCTCCATCCAGGTCTAGTAAGGTGAGCATCCAAACTGCCTAGGCTCCCACAAAGCCAATACGTGCAGTAGGATCAAAAACCCATTGCCATTGTTCTTGAGGTCTCAGTAGTCCTCATTGTCTGCTATGTTCAGTGAGACCTGTTTTAACCCAGGCTTTTTCAGACCCAGGCCAGCTGGCCTTGGTGAGTTCCCGATAGAACATCCCCATTGTCTCAGTGTGTGGGTGCACCCCGCGGTCCTGAGTTCCTTGCTCGTGCTCGCTCTCCTTCTGCTCCTGATTCAGACCTTGAGATTTCAGTCCGGTGCTCCAGTGTGGGTCTCTGTCTCTGTCTCCTTTCATCGCCTGATGAAGGTTAATATTCAGGAGGATGCCTATATGTTTTTCTTTGAGGAACCCTATCTTATGCTTGGCATCTTGTCCTAAGCACAATGCCTCCAAGTTCTGCGGTGCTGGAGGCTCTATCAACTCTTTGTTTCTTTCTGCTTCTAGATAAAAATAGTCATTGCAGCCTTCACCAATGTCTGTTCACAGACGTCTGAAGTAGCGTCCCTTTAGGCTGTTAAGGTTACGATGCTAGGAGTACTCCTCCAAAGACACGCCCCATTTTTCAGGCAGATACCTGGACCTGAAATTGCCAAGATTTACAGTGATGCCATAGTTAACATTTTTCAGAAACCAGTACCAATATGTTTTTAAAAGTGGTAGCATCATTTATATTGAATGAAAATAAATATCTTTAATGAAAAAAAAACTAAAAAATAATAGGGGTCAGGATGCAACTCAAGCATGAAGACTCAAGTTTAAATTTCCAGCACCCACAAAAAACTCTGGATATATCCACACGCTTTAACCCCAGTTCTGTGGAGAGCAGACACAGAGGTATTGCTGCAGTCTTCTGGCCACTAACATAGCTCCAGGTTCAACAACAGACCCCGTCTCAAGGAAATGAGACCGAGAGATAGAACTGGACAGCTGGTATTCTCCTTTAGCCAATGAGCCCTGTCTCTACAGACAGATCTGTACATATACACTCACATGTAACACACACACACACACACACACACACACACTGAAATAAAATAAAATGAAAAGAACATACTCTTTTGCTCGCTCCCTAAAGTTCCTGGAAACCATCTGCTTTAAAAATTACTTTCATATTTCTCTGAAGGTTTCTAAGACCTCCAGACCCAGTATCTGTAACTCACCTTCTGTTTCCAGATCTGCCTCTCTGTAATCCTTTCTATGCAGCCAACTGACAAACAACAGCAAAAATGAACTCTCATATGTCTGCCTTTGAATGGCCTCCAGCCCAAGAGACCATTCCCTTCTCCCTTGCTTAATCCGTGAGTTTGAACTAACGTCATCCTGGTGCCTGGAGCACAGAAGCCTCACTCATGTCCACATCATTCCTGCAAACCCTTTTAGCAACCTTATCAACACCTTTTCTCCGGTTGGACTCTTCCGGATACAAGTACAACAAAGACTGTTCCGTCTGTAAGATCCTGTGGAAAATGGACACAATGCTGGTTCTGGAGCCTTCTTACAGCGTATGTTAGCTCTGCCATTTAACTTCCTGTCCTCCACATTACAGGCTAAAACAGAAGATGGCAGTAGCTCTTGCCTCTTGGGATTAGGGGGGTTAAAGGAATTATCTGAAAAAGTCCTACAACAAAGCTTCATGTAAAGAAGCATTTAGGGCTGGGAAGATGAGTCAGTGGGTAAAGTGCCCACGGTGCAAATGTGAGAGTCTGAGTTCAAATCCCTAGAATACGTGTAAATCTTACAGGGCTTGGCTTGTACTCCCAATGCTCCTATAGTGAGGTGGGCGGTAGAGACAGTAGAATCCCTGGAGGATTCAGGGCAAGCTAAGGGCAAAAAACAAGGTTGTCTTCTGACCACCACACAAGTGGAACCCATGCACCACTCATACACATGGGTGCTCACACACACACACACTCACACATACACACACAGAGAATTTAAAAAGACATTCATTAAATGTTACTAATAAAATCATTATTAATATTTTGTCATTAAAACTTTCCTAAGACATTTAAAAAAAATCTATGGAATAAAAAATAATCTGTAGAATAAAGTTGAAATGTGTTGTTTGGTACATATGATGATCCAAAAAGCAACTCTGGCCACAAACCCTTACAGCAGACACACATATCTCTGTGTGTATGGGGCAGTGTATGTGTATGATTCAGAATATGACCCAGACTTCAGAACTGTCCCTTTCTTTCTAGATGGCACTGTTCTCCTGTCTCCTACAGACATTCATGGGCTTCCTGTCCCTGGGCAGAAGGCTAAGAACTTTCTATGCACGGCCAACATTTGTTCTCACAATGGCCTTAGAAGGGGCATAGAATTGCCATGCCCAGCTTCATAGGGGAGCTCACTGAGAACATGAGTGAGTCTACTGTCTAACATCACACCACCAGGCAGTGGGGAGACCTGGATATAGTCCCAAGTCTTTTGGACACCAAGTCCTAATCTCTTGGCTCTGTCTCTGCAAGTTCCTGAAGAGGTGTGCACCCAGACAGACATTCTCAAAGTCAGTCTGGGAAGGAATTTCAAGTGTTCATTTCATGTTTATAATTCCTAAGCGGAATACATCTTCCATCTGGGAAGTCTTCACAATGTTGTCCAAACATCTGACAATCCCTGGGACTGGGACATTTTAAACACAGTCCCTGGAAGCCCATGCTCAGCAGAAACGATTCTCCCTGAGGGTGTCTTCCACTGTTAGTGGGACTAAGGCTGATTCAGCCACTTAGTTGAAGCGGTGGGGTCCTAGCCACAACTTTCTTCCTTTCCCAGATAACCCTTCATGAGCCAAAGGGACCAGTAGAAACAACGCAAGGGGCTAGAGAAATGACTCAGCACATAAGAGCTTTTGCTGCCCTTACAGAAGACCTGGGCTCAGTTCCCGGTACCCATATGGTGGCTCACAACTCGCAGTAAGTCCAGTTTTGGAGGATCTGATGTGCTCCTCAGATCTGTAGTGGAACTGCTCATACACACACTAAGGCACACAAACACACACAAAATAAATACGTTTTTAAAAGGAAAGAAAAAGAACATGGGAAGAGCCACCTTTTCTAAGATGCCACTAGGTATGTGGCACCAGTAAAGGATAGGTCGGATAGGTCGCCATCTTGATTTGCAAGGCAACACATCCCTTGCTGTGCGCACAGCAGGTCTTCATTACCCAGAGATAATTGGTGCTGGAAAAATGCTGCTTCACATAACTCCATCAGAAGAGACGCTGCATTTTCAAAAGAATCTGCAAAACCCCAGTTATTTGGGGCTTTAACTTGAAAAACAAAGCCGGTGATTATGAAAACAAGTTTATTTTATTTACTAATTTAACAAAATACAGGAATTAAAACTTTTGCCCCTTATAAAATATACAACACGAATTGAGTGTTTTAGTTGTAATAGCTAAATTCAGTTTGTCTTATACTTCAGTAGCTGTCAGAAATCTCTCTCTCTCTCTCTCTCTCTCTCTCTCTCTCTCTCTCATATCTTTCTCAAGAAGTTCATCAGTATTCAGTACCTCCATTAATCTTTATCATTCTCTCCGAAGCTCTAACGCATCTTTAGGCTGGTTAGTTGTCTCTTGTTTTAACCTGCCTGTCTGATGTTTGTCAACTTCCTTTCCAAGGAATCAAAGATATCCCGAGCGAGCTGTTTCTGCTACTTTCCCAGAGGCTAGGTAATCTTGGGAATATCATGACAGAAGGTTTTACATCAATTCATGAACACCAGAGGATCCAGTATTGGGTTCTGACTGGTACCCCAAAGAGAGTGACCCTAGGTTTCTGGAACAAAAGAATGGTTAAACTAGCCAGCATACTGGAAGATCAGGAACCCATGTTTTCCATTGCTGAGGCCTCAGAAACCAATAAAAGCAGTTGTTTTATGGGAAAACTTAGCAAAGTACTGCCCAAGTCCCTTTTAAAGGCTTGAAATGCTTTGACATGTGGCAATCATTATGTGTTCTGGGCTGCCTATCTTGCACAAGCCTTTCTTCTTCCCCCCCCCCCCCCAGAAAAACATTTCAGAGGCCTGCATTGGCCATATTTTACAGAAAGTACTTCACAGAAAGTCAGGTTTAGCAGCCTTCTCAAGACCCAAGTACCCCGAATCCTGTCTCGGGCTAGACACCTGGATGGGAAGTTATTTCAGATTAGGAAAGGCCACGTGCTCCTCATGGAAGTTTGCTTTAGAGAAAGTTTTGGTGATGTGAATGATCTGGCAAAGGAGAACACATTGAACTCTGCAGACAGGAGGCTGTGTGGGCTTCAGGGACCCAGGAGAAATGGATAGGGCTTTCCTAGAGGTTGAGTGATAGGATGCAAGATAGGATTTTCTTGGACTCCTCTGGGGTTGCCTTCATTTCAAAGGCATGCCATGTTTCTCGGGAGCACCAGTATGCTCCTGGTCAGGTGCCTCTGAGATCTGGGGATACAGGTGGACTCTCCACTGCTCCCCTCCCTGTCCTGACCATGGGAGCAGATGGTAGAACATAACCACACCACATTCTTGGAAAACTCCTCCCCAGTGTGCCTTTGATGTGGTTCCTCTCAGAAAAAAAATCATCCAAAATGTCCCAAGGAAATAAAACCTAGTTGAATCCAACTGTGTGAGAAGGTGGAACGCAGACCCAGCTCCACCACAGAGGCCATAGTGTGTTCTACACATTCTTTCTTGATCTTGGCCAAGCCAGGATAGGTGAGACCCACAAGAAACATACGATGCCTTACGTTAGAACTTGCCATCTGCCGATAAAATCCATTCTCTGTACCAAGATCTCTGGGAAGAAATTCATATGGGCATTTGTCTCCCCAAAACATTAAGGGCTTCTATTAAAATAACACACTTGGCGTCTTTCATTCTCCGCTAGTTGAAGTGTCGATTTCCACACATTCTGGGTGTCACAATAGCTTTCTACTTAAGTGCATACTTTCGGACTCAATAATTCTTATTCTACTCCTTCTGGTTCCATGTTCCAAGCATGTCCAGCTGGAGTGGGGGGAGATTCATCTCCTATCAGATCTGTACTTCTACAAGCAAAATAAACCAAACTCCAAACAATGCTGAATTATAAAACGCTACTTGTTTGGTGTTCTTGTAGAGAACTGTGAAACTGAAAATGCATCTCTTTGGAGATGTGTCTTACACTCCACCTAGATGACTCTCACACAAATCTGTGTAAAGAAAAAACCTGCGTTTGTCTTTGGAGTAGTTGCATGGTGCATGCGTGGGTGTGAACATGCATACGTGATGTCTGTATGTGTTTATGGAGGCCAAAGGACCATATCAGATATTGGTTCTCATACGCTAACCCACCTTGCTTTTGGAGGCAGTCTGTCACGTGGCCTAGAGCTCCTAGCTTCAATGAGGCTGCCTGTCTAGTGAACCCCAAGGATCTGTTTATCTCTACAGCTCCCACCATGTCTGGCTTTTTCACATGGATGCTGGGAACTAAACTCAGGACCTCGGCCTGTGTGGCAAGCACTGGACTGACTCAGCTATATCTTCAACCGTGCTTTCTTTAATTCTTTTTCTACTGACTGTTCTTTCAAGCATTTTACTCAAAAAAAAAAAAAAAAAAAAAAAAAAAAAACGCCTAAATGGCAAATATTTGAGTGCCAGATGAACTAGAAGGTTGTGCATGCTCCTACCAACAGGCACCTGTCCCCTACGGTATTTTAAAAGACACACAGAAGACTCGGGAGGCAAGTGTCCTTATAACATTATGTATGATAGTGAAAAATTAGCAACAAATTAAAAGTCTCTTTAGCAAGGATTGTTTGAATAAATTATGCCGAGTCCTCATAACTAACGTTACTCTGGTTTTTACATTGTGTTTTCAAGTGATTTTCATTACTTGGGAAATGTAATGGTATATTAAATAGAAAAATAAAAGCTAAATTAAATCCAAATAAACATTGTATTTTCCAATTACGAATAACTATGTGCATCTGCATAGGAGGGAAAAAAAAGGAGGCGCGATTATTTTTAGATGCGGAGATTATAAACACATTTAGCTCTATTAATTTCCTTTGGTGCTTCATCCTAGTTCTCTAAGCGGTCTAACTGTTTTCATGAAAAGCCTTCAGCACACACTCTAGATGCTGCCGGCCTAGCCAGAGGCAGCTGGACGTGGTCTGTGCCCTTCCGAGGAAAAGCTCACTAAACGCAGGGGAGAATTGAGAGGAGTCATATACACCTGTGTTTATCTTTTTACTCAGCATCCGATCATTCCTCTCATAAAGCAACATTCTAATTTCTTATTGAGAAACAGAAACCACTTCCTTCTCATTGCCAGCTGTGTAGTTTTTTTTGGTGTGTGTGGGGGGAGCTCACCCTGACTCTAAATTTCAGCGGTGTGTATGATCTGAGTTTCTGTGGCCTCCCCAAAGCTTCACGTTAAAGCCAAATCCCCAGTGTGAAGGTGGAAAGCAGTAGGGTGTTTAGGGGGAATGGAGACCTAGATACCTTGCCGCTCTCTGAGGACAGGAAAAAGGCACACATACCATCTGTATCACAGAGATGATAGCCTCATGGCTGCTCTGCTGAAACCTTGACCTTAACTTCCCAGCTTCTAGAAACTCTGTGGAATAGGTGACTATTGTCTAAAGATATCTTAATCCAGTATACTTAATCACTTTAGCCCGAAGAGAGTAACAGAAAGAACAATCCTGGCTGGTTGGGGCCATCAATTTCTCCTACTCAGAATATCGCTAATGGGCAGCTTGTGCTGGATATGTGACTACGTCTGACAGTTAAGAGAATGCTTTCCAAGATGTGCCAGGCAAATGCTAAGAGACAAGGCCTGGTCCCCTGCACTCCGCACTGTAAGGACAAAAGGTCAGGAATGTTTTCAGCTCTACAGGGACTCCCTAGAGTGGCTGGCAGGGCCACTGGGGCTAGTAAAAACATAAAGGAAGTCGGATTCTACGTAATGACATTCTTTGGCACCTGGATTAAGCCTTGCTTGAAGCTATACTTTGGACTTTTCCATTACCTGAGCCAATAAATTCCCTTTATTTTTTTTTTAATCCAATTTGAGAGCTTTCTGTTGATTGTAGCCTAAGGAAATCTAATTGATAGGTCTCTCCAAAGCCAGCTGCTAGTTGTAGTAATAGGTACTGTGATTTAGGACTGGTAGATCTGAAAGCCGTCTCTTAAGAGGTAGCATGTTTTAGGGTGAGACCTTTCCCAGTCTGACCAAGCATCTACAAGTGAAGTGTCTGGACAAATTGAATCTTTACTGTCAAGCAGGCTACATTACCCAGAGAATATGTGTTCAGCAGGTCTCAAGTTTGAAAGAAATTATTATAGGTAAAAAAACATTGAGTACTTATCTTGTCATGTTCTTTCTTTCCAGACAGGGTCTTACGTAGATAGCCCTAACTGGCCTCCAATTCACAATGTGGCAGAAGATGACCTTGAACCCCCTGCTCCTCTTGTCCTCACCACCCAATTGCTAGGATCATAGGCAAGTACCAGCATGTCCGGTTTCATTGGACCCAGGGCCCCCTCTGAATGCTAGGCAAGCTACTGAGCTACAGCCTCAGTCCTTTCTAGTTCCTGTTAAACTGTTGAATTGTTTTCCATCCATGGTATCACAGATCCAGGGCCCAAGATCTAAATCCACACAATGGCTAAGCATTTCTAACCCTAAAGACCAAATTCCTTGATTACACTGATCTTCCTTCCTGGTTAGGAGCAGACAACTCATAAACACTGTCAAAATCTCTTCTTTATGATATTTTTAAAATTCACCCTTATCAAAAGACCCATCCCCTAATTCCCACTTATATAATTGTCCCAAGACAATAGTTATTTTCTTTCACGGAGGAGCTCCTTCAGGTGTCTACAAAATTGGAGTCTGTGCCAGCAGGTTGTCTTCGTCTGTATTCCTGGAGTGAGGTGTGATTGGCTTAGAAAACCACAACTCTATTTTATTTTCTTCGCTAGATAATTGTCTGGATGGTAGCAATATGCTATTCTGCTCTTCCCATGGTATGCAGTTCCCGTTTGGAGTTGAGATGGAATTTCTTTGAGTGGAATTATGATACTTTGTAGAAAAAATTAGTTTCATTCTATACACAAAGAAGTTAAACATCATAGAAATCTGGCAAATTCTTCTGAAGGGGCAGTGGCTCTGAAATCAAACCAGAGATGGCAGGTGCTGTCTGTAATTTCAGTACTTGGAGAGCCGAGGCAGGAAGATGGCTAGGAGTCTAGAAGTCTGTTGCCACACGGCTGAGTCTGGGCTCTACAGCTGGTTCCAGAGTCTTTTGGGCTGCAGCGGAAGAGTCCCTTTCAAGCACACACACCACAGCAGCCTATGGTTGAGGGAAAAGGCCACCACTGATATTCTACACTCTATGAGATCCAACCTTCAGCTTCATTCTAGATCTGAGGAAATAAGGATTTCTTTGTTTAAATTTGGCCTTGTTTTTTTTTTTTTTTTTTTGTTGTTCTAATTCTAAAATAGCTACAAGTAACACAAAAGTTGCTAATTGAGCCTAAAAGATTTCTTCTCCTGAGCCACTGAAGAGTGGGTATCGGTAGCATCTCCCGAACCATGTTGTGACCAGTGCAGAATCTAGGCCAGACTGGTTGTCATGATTGCCAAGTGTGGGAAAGATGCCCGTCTTCTTCTCACTTTCATGATCGCGCCGAGGACTCTTGAAGATGACTGGAGTATTATATTGCTGGAGGTGTGAACATCGGGTGTGGGCCATGCACACCTGTCAGGAGCAGAGAAGGACTCCATGTTATTCTCCCATGAGGTTGTACATCCTAATATCAATGATGTTCATTTTGATAACTTTATTAAGGCATGCTTTACCCATTACAAAACAGTCTTTACGCATTTGTCATAAATATTTCGGAACTGGATGCACTGGAACTATATAAACTGCCTAATTTTTTTTAACGTTTCAGCTTATCCTTTCATTTTTATTAGTATGGAATAAAAGTTTCTTATTCAGTAGAAGGGGTCATAAGTTACTATTTATTTTGATATTCGAAATGCCTTTAAGTTAGCCAGGGCAAATGACCTCTGGTGACCTGCTGAAACTAAGAATGTGAGCTGCTTTCTTACTTCTTGGTGAAAGATGTCTCATTTACAGCTTAGCTTTATTGGATCTGTTGTGATTGGTCCTTTCTCCAAGGAGCCCTATTCTTTATAAATGAGGGTATTCAGAAGCTGCAACCTAAGTGCTAGGTGTGCCTTTGGGTCTTGCTGTCCTGGGGCCTTCTCAGGGCTAAGAACTAAGTGCAGACATATAAATACAGGTGCATGTAGAAAGGTACAGATCATACTACACACATGCATTTACACATATAGCATATATGTGTGTTTGCACATGCATATACAAATGTACATGTGTTTATTACTCCTCTACATATCCTTTTATCTTTAAGTGTTTGGATTCACTCTATCTTCAATTCCATCTGCCCTCTCCGGGTCCATGGTTCTTGAAAGCCACAGTTCCACCTTCTCTTTGTAGTTTTTTTTTTCCTTTTTGTAGTTCTTAGTAACAGACAGAATCTTTGACAGAAACCACCCTTACTTGTTGTAGTCAAATAATCTCTTGCCTGTGTGTGAAAGAGCTTCTCAGGGCCAACAGAAGCTCCTGCATTCAGGACTTAGTGCTTCTACCAACCCAGCTAGAGCCGAAATCACAGCATATGAGAAAAGAGTAAAGGAAAGAGAAGGCAACCCCATAGCTGGCCTCTCTCTTGGCTACCAGGCGATTTTGTCTGCTGGCACACTGCCTAGATGAGACCCCCAGCTAGCTGGATGTCAAGCCCAAGGAATGGACGATGATCTCAGTGGAAAACAGAATAGTGGCCAGCCCTCTCCCGGCTTGTGGAAATATGTACACTGGACAAAGGATCCAGGCTCAGCTCAGCCGTGTTACTGATGATGATGGCATAAGCCCAATGAATTGCCTAGTTTTCTTTTTCCATGATAATAGATGCAGATGCAGTCAGGAAAAAGGAAGGAGATGAGGGCAGTTGGTGGCCAAGACACCTACAAAAGTCACCATAAGCCAACAGATTCTGCAATCATTTCTCTGTCCCAGCATTTTGCAAACTTGAGCAAGAGTCACCACACAAAACTCTGAGTTACAAAGCCAGACACACAGTTCTGGGAGCTTGATGCTTCTGAAAGTGATGTGTGGGCTCCAAAAAGGAGGGGCTTCCAAGTATAAGACACTCAGAACTTGCTTCCCAGGGGTTTCGAGACATGGCCTGGTACTCACTGTGTAGTCCAAACTGACCCTAAACTGGCAGCAATCTTCTTGCCTCAGTTTCCCAAGTACTATGATTACAAGTGAGAGCTGAGAGGCCTGTCTCTAAAGACACCTCTCTGGTGGTCCTCAGGCTTCGATCTAGCATCTGACTCATCCCCTGCTGCTCTTCCAGTATCACACTTGAGACCTGATTAAGGAGCCACCAGGAGATGGAGATTGGTGTTATTGTCATGGTACCTAGGTTTTTAAAATCCACAGTGAGTCTTATTCCAGACTTCATTTATCCACTCTGGGTCGGGGGACACCTCCCTTTCCTCAAAGATTAGGAATCAGCCTCAGGGAGACTGGTTGCCCTGTGCGTTGGCTAGTAGTTGTTGTATGTTCACAGCACCTCACTGAAAACCTTAAGAAAGGAAAGAATTATTGCGACTCAAGTTTTGAGAGGCTTCATTCTGTTTCAGTGTGGACTGAAGTGGCAGGGACAGATGACGGAACGTATTCACATCATGCAAACCAGAAGACAAAGAGAGCAGAGAGGTAAGAGAAAGAGACAGGGAGGGAGATGGAGAGAAAGAGGACAGGGAGAGAGAGAAAACCCGGAGTTCAATGTAAAGTTCAGAACTGTACTTCTAGAGGCCTACTCTCTCTAGCTGTAACCCACGTCCCAAAGTTTTAGCACTACCATTAGCTGGTGACAAAGTGTTCAAACTACGAGATGGAGGAACATGGGAGATGAAACCCCAGGAACAAAGCAAGCTAGAATTCAAAACCACGGCCCACTTCAACTATACCATGCTGGTCTGCACGTTGACCGGGTACATGGCATCAAATAAACTTTGAAATAATCAAATTCCTTTTGCCATCTGAGATCTTAGATGTGGCTGAAAAAAAAATTATGAGCATCATGACTGAGTAAGCCAGTTACAGTAGTAACAGCTACAGTTTGGTTTCTGCCTATAATTTGAGAAGGGACAGGGAAGGTAGCTATGAGGAGACACATCAAGGTCGTACTCATCCCCTTCATTGCTGGAACTAGTGCCCCCCCCCAAGATGAAAACCCTGGTCTATAAGCAAAGACCCTCCCCCAAGGCATTCCATTCAACAAGTTTGCTATCACATGGGAAAGAGGGCATTTATTTGAAAAGCCAGGTCCTTTAAAGGCTATGGCTCTTACAACTTCCTAAAGACCCCCAGGCTCTTTGCTGTGCTGAAGAACCAAATTAGGCTTAATATGATCTAATGTACAGGTCTGAGCTATGCCCAGAGGATACTTTCTGGGAGATGAAAGGACCAATATGCTTATAAAGTTCTATGACTCTTTAAAAGGGACTTTTAAAATGTTGGAAGTACCTCCTGGCTAAGGAAAGGATTAGATGGCGCTCTCAGTTCCTTACTCCTAATGTAAACACTGGGTACTCCCAGTGTTCAGCATCAGCTGACTGTCTTTACACAAAGCAAACAGATGCAAGGCCTTGGGCCTTTGTCTCTGAAGTCAGTTTAATGACTAGGGCAAAGTGAGATGTTTAGTCTGATTAGAGGCTCTGCTCTTCAAAGCTGTACCTTCGTCCATGTGGGAAATGACAGTGTTTATAGTGCCTGGGCTCAGCTGGTGGATAGATGGAGTGTGGGCAGTAAGCAAAGCTCCCTCTAGACGGGCAAATGAAAATGCCGAGCTTCACATTTTAAAAGAAAGGAAGGCCCAAGTGCTCGCTACACTGGGAAGATCACTCACGACTTCACAGGAAGAGAGCCTGATGCCATGCAAGTCACACTGAATGCAACATATGAGGGGCGGACTCAAAATGAAAGGATACTAATTACACCTTGAAATTAGTCACAATTTTTAGTAAATAATGTTTTTATGATAGAAATTTGGAAATCAGAGAAAAGCAAAGCTGTGATCTTATAAACATCTCAGCAGCACACTGGGACTAGAAAGTGAGGCAGAGGACCCTATCTGAGTGACTCTTGGGGACACAGAAAAGCAGAACAGAAACTCTAACAGCGAATGCAGGAAGAACATGCTTTCTAACTCACCAGCTAAGAAAATAATGATTTTAATAGGAGCAGGTAACAAGAACATCATAGAAGAGAAAAATAACAGGCCATATTGCTAACAAATACAGAGGAAAAAGTCCTGCATAGATTCTGAGTAAACAAGATACACAGATTTATGGACAGGGAATGACTGAACATGGGCTTGTTTTAGAACTTCATAGCTGTTTAAACATCTGAAACTCAGTTATTGCTGGCTGGCTGGGACATAGAACTCAAATCTTGAAAAGCAGAGGCAGGAGGACCGTGAGTTTGGGAATAATAATCAGATACTATCTCACCAAATTAAAATAATTATTGTCCAAAAGACAAAGCGACAGCAGCTGCTGGTGGTGAGGCAGAGGAATCAGGGCTCTCACACAGTTGCTGGGAGGCTCAATTTCATGACTTGTGTTGTAGAAAACAGGATGGAGATTCCTCATGAAACTTGGAGCAGACGGACCATTTGATCCCGCAAGTCTACTACTAGAGCGGGAATCATGGTTCCACAAAGACTCTTGCATCCCATGTTTGTTTTCAAGTGTGACTCATCAATAGCTCTAAGATGGAATCAGCTCAGATGCTCATTAGTGCATGGAGCAGATAAAGAAAATGTGGTCATGTGATAATGGAAGTCACAAAATAATCCCATACCAGTTAAGAATTATGAATACTGAAAGGGTTATTTATTTAAGGGAAAACTTACAGATCACTGTCCTAGATAACAGTCCTCTTCGTGAACAGAAACAGAGTCTAGAGGCTGGAAGTGGGGGCCGGAAGCAAGAGAGCAAGCACATGCTTTACAGCTGCATTTACAGTATCAGAGACCATGCCAAAGTGGGCTGGCATCTTAAAGGCTATTGACTGAAAGAGCAGAATGTGTTCCCACAGCACCTCCCCCTTTTGTTTAAATAAGAGAGTTCCAAACCCAATATAAAACTATATACACTAGGAACAGATATCAAGTATAATTAGAATTACAACCAGCATAAACAATATTAAGCAAGGAATGTATGCTAAATGTTTTAATAAACATTCTGTCCTAGGAGTCTAAGTCTTGTATTGGAAATGGCTTGGCTAGATCATAAGAGTACAGTAACTACAAGTTCTCTTCAACACCATTGAAGGTCTGAGAAGGGAGATAATATTACTTGAGAAGGCAGAAAGTACAATCAAGCAGCTTCCAAGGTGAGCAATATATGATAGAGACAATTAGCTACCTGAGCAATCATCCCAAGTCTCATTTGCAACATTGAAGCAAACAACTTTGGCTAAAGCCTAGCATAACTGACAGACCATTTTCAGAGGAGGAAGTTTTTTAGAACTGTCTTACCCTGTCTTGGCAAGATTTGACAGTCTTTTTCCTTGTGTTCTGCTTATCCATTTCCAGATACCATGTACTTTGTCGGTGGTTGAAGTATGGGCAGTTTCTTGCCCACCCAAAGGCCAATTGTGCCAAGAAGAAAACAAACTATGAGTGGAGTATCTTTGGTATTCAACATTCCCTTAGGAGTAGATTGGTGCTGTCAGAAGCAATCATGCCTCATGTCAGCAGAACCCTAAGTTATTTAAATGCTGTGTTCTACAGATCCTTGAAGTGATTGAAGATTACCTATCTAGACAGAATACAATCTCTATGTATCTAAAGAACCTAATTGATCTGTCTGTATGTACAACAAACAGGAACAACTATTAACCTATAATATTTATTACCTATATAACTTAAAGGCTAAACCTTCGTGTCAGAATATTAAATAATCTGTAAACAAATGTGCAACAAACAAGAACAATGACCTCAAAATATAAACAATGTATAAGTAAGAATAATATATCATGAAATATGAAAATATATTCTAAAAGTTGTATCAATATACAAAATGTCCTAAACAGAGGTAGAAACATACATATATACAATCTGACAGAATAACTTTGCATAGGTGTACAAATAATGCAAACAAAAATAACAAATATAATTTGAACTTGTATCAATATACAAAACTATACCAATGTAAATTATCCATAAATAATAGCTCACAAGTATCCACTCTATTACCCACTATTATATTCTTTTTTTAATAGAATAAACATAGTTTTCACCCCAACCCTCTATCTAGTACAAGTAATAATCAACAACCCCTAAATGGTGTTCCCAACCCTAAAGACAAACTTTTTTGGGTTGGGGGTATCATCTTCTAGAATTGCTTCCAGCTATCATGGGGGCAATGTTCTCTTAATGGGATCCTGCAAAAGTAAAGTGATGGTTAACTTTCAAAATTACTATCTAGTATAGTTGCAAACAACTTCCAAGCACTTGATAGGGTTTTTTTTTTTTCAAAGTTCTTATTTGTAGTTCTGGCCAGAACATCAGGAGAAGGTGCACCATTTCAACAGCTGGTAACCCAAATATCAGTCTTATAGTAGTGCTATCAGCATCATGATGTCATCTCAACCAGGTGGAGTTGTTATTGTGGGGACCCATCTTCTTCCTGAGAACCTCAAAGATTACTGCAGGAAAAGGATCTGTAGAAAAATCTATTGTTCATCATGGAACACTTAAACATCATTCATTTAAACATACATTCAGTGAAGAATATAATATAGACAAAATAGACATGGAGAAAGTTAAATTTTTCCTAAAGTCTTCCTTCTGTTCCATACTAGATGTCTCCTGACATGAGACAGAAACTCTGAATGTACCCTTTAACAACAAGCTTGGATTTAGAAAGTACAGAGCCATTGTCAAACTCCAAAGCCAGCTCTATATATTCATATATATATACATATATATACATACTTATATATATACACACATAAATATATTTAAATGTATGTGTGTCCAGTACCTCGCCTCATAATCCATATTCCTTTTTCTAGATGATTCTTAGTGGATAGTTATTTTTCACTTGGGATGATTGCTCAGGTAGCTAATTGTCTCTATCATATATTGCTCACCTTGGAAGCTGCTTGATTGTACTTTCTGCCTTCTCAAGTAATATTATCTCCCTTCTCAGCATTCAAACATCCAGGGTCTCTTGAATTTTTGATGATGTATGTTTTCCTGTAAAGATAAGAGCAGAACCCTGCTCCAAACATATGCTTTCCTTACCACCTGTATTGTCGTCACCATTGTGGATGAGCTGTCATTTCATTTCTCTTTTTCAAGAGGTTTCTCCTTTTCAAAGCAAATCTTCATTACTTTTGATGGTATCTATAGTTTTTCTTCTCCTGTGGCAACAAGAGCAGAACTCCTTCCCCAATGTAACACAGTCAGCTTTTTGTGGATGCCCACATGGACAACTACATCCATATAAAGCCTGACAGAGCTTGGGAAGTAATTATAGACAGAATTCAGAATTATAGAGTTCAGAATGGCTTATTGATAACAGCATTTTTTTCAGGTAGGCTCTGCTTGCTAGAGGCAAGTGCTCTCATTTAAGAGAGGCTTTCTGACTCAGCTTTAGCTGCAAAACCTTGTAGCGCTTTTAAGAGCTGAGACACTTCAATGGTGTTGATGAAAAGCTGACCACATTTTTTGGTGGTGGCAGGGACCTTGAAACACCATAGAGTTGTGGCAATAAACATGGCTCCGGCCAGTATCTCTGCCATGAGTCTAGACTCTCAGAAAAAAGCTAAGGTATGGGCTGGATCCAGCCATCAAAGCTACAGCTTTAATTCTAACCATACTGTTTAGCAAATTAAAGACTCGTGTGGTCACAAAAAAAGAGATAAACAGTAAAGATAGATTCAAAGATGAAGAAAACCTCTAAACGGTTTACTGTATGTTTAAAAATATATGTAGACTTGGAAAAATGGATAACGTCCTTAAAATAAAAAAATAAATAAAAGAGAGTTGTTGAGTATGGTGGTACACACCTTTAATCCCAACACTTGGGAGACAGAAACAGGTGGATCAGTGGAGACCAAGAGCTGAAAGGCAATGAATTAAGTCATATAATACAGAGAAGAGTAAGTGATGAATTTTTTCCTAAAATATGAACGATAAATACCAACAGTGGGGCTGGTGAGATGCTCCGCATGTAACGGCACTTGCCACTGGGCCTAACCACTTGAGTTGGATCCCTGGGATCCACACGGAGGAGCAGGAAATCACTGCAGAAAGTTGTCCTCTGACTTCTACATGCATTCTGGGGCCTCTGCACACCCATAAACACACAAAATAAAGTAAAACAAAGAATAAGTGAATGTTTGAAAAGTCTACAAAGGAAGCCCAATGTCTTTTCAGCAGACTGAGTCGAATGAAGAGGCAAAATAATTTGCTCATAAACCCATAGCCAGCAGGGTAAACCTGGGTCACAAAGCATCTATAAGTGAAACTAATGTTTTGAAGGCATCATGGGAAGGGAAGCCTCTCCCCCTACCCACCCCCATGTTCTCTCAGCTGTCGGCTAGAAGTGGCCACTCCCAGTTCCTCACTTTGAACATCACTGAACATGCTCTTCTGACCTTCCCACGGGTTCAGATCTCCAGCCTACAATAAGAGAGGCTTCTCAGGGGGTAAAAGGCATTTCTGGTCCAAGGACCCCCCCTATTCTGACCTGCAGCTGCTGGCTTACCATTTAATTTATGCCTGCTCATGGCCAGACCCATTGCTGGGACAGAGCTTTCTGCAGCATGGGTGGAGGCAGCCTATGTGAAAGTCACCCAGGAGACTGTAATTAGTGCTCCTGGGATGCAGAGTTCAGGGCTGGGGAGCGGAATGGGCCCCACCAAGCTATTTTCTTTTCTATGTACCTGCCACCTCCATGTATGGTTTAAAGCCAAAGCAAAATAAAGAAGCTGAGTTAATCTATGCCCACATCCTACATTCTGTTTAACACATTAACTGTTCCTTTAACTTATTGGGTGATTTTGAAGATTAGCCAAAGAGTATTTTGTCTGGATGACACTGTAGCTCTTTATTACCAGTTTTATGTTTTTAAAAAAAAATGGACGGAAAAAATTACAATGTTAAACTAATCAAAGATAAAACGGCTTCTTGATAGAAAGGGGTGAAAGAAACCCACGTGGCATGTCTGTGACGTTGTTGCACCCATGGGTTGGCTGGTTCACATGAAAATTGCATCTGAATGGTGAGGTCGAAGAGGCTTTAAAAAGACCTTGACACTTAACATCTTCCATGATATTTTGAGTTTCAAGAAACAACAGTCCACAAATTATTTGGTCAGTGCAGTAGGAGAAATTTTAAGTACAGATGCCTTGCAGTTAGTTGGTTTTGTATCGGAGCTGAGAAGGTTGATGCCCATCAAGACTGAAAGGGAAGCATTCCTAAGGGTCTCTGAAAGGAGGAGGCAGGATTGTGAGACAGTATGAGCACCCTAATCCCACAGGGTCATTCGTGGAAGAGTCAGGTTCTGTTGTGAACATTTTGTGGAGTCCATTGTTTCAATACATAATTTTCAATAAATAATGCTGCTTTGGTGTTTTAGAGTAAATAAATCATGTTGCTTCAGCATTACAGCTTCCTCCTCTGCAAAATGAATACAGAACAGTACCATACTCTCCCAGGTGTGTTGCAAGGCACACATGATACATACATGCAAGATACATGCCTAAGGGGAAATTACAAGTCCTTCCTACCTTTCTCCATAGCTCATTAGGATTGACCTGAAAGTCCTGTAACTTCAGCTGCATGTGAAGATGTCACAAACTCTAATTCAAATCCACATGTGATCACCATGCCCCGGTTCCATTCAGTATGTTTCATTACTTCATCCCTAAAGTATGCACTTTCTATAATCACATAGCAAAAGGAAGTGCCTATGAAACAAATTATTCCAACTGGACTCAGGCCCCAGCAGATGGCTGAGGGTAACGTGTCAGGGAAGAGTGTGCAGTCCCACCAGGCAGTGATGATTGATCTATTCCATGGAAACAGGCAAGCTGAGTCCAACGATGCTGCACAATGCAGAAGCTCAGTTGATTAATGATCCACCAAGGACCATGAAGGGACCAATGATTAATATTTATTGTTTTCATTGACGATAAGAACATTGCCAATTCAGTTGGAAATGACTACTGCAAAGTGGTGTGAAGCCTTGGAACAGAGACAAATGGGGCAAGACCAGAAGCCAGCTCTAAGCTGAAGGGAGATATTTATCACAGGATTACCATCACCCGCAGAGAAAGCCTCCCAAATAAAGGTTAAGAGCAAACTAGGTTTCTCACAAGCTTATAAAGCCATGCCCAAAGAAACAATAGATGCAACCCCATTCAGTTAAAAAAAAGAAAAAGAAGAACTAGGAATTAATGAGAGACTCGACTTGAGCCAAAGGGTCAAAAATGACATGGTTGACAGTCACAATGCAATGGAGAAGCAGCCTAGAGTTATCGTGAAGCAACCGCAGGGAAACCCGCTGCAGAAAGCAGAACTGGAATCCAGACCTGGGGATGCTGTGAAAACCGGAGCATCTGAGAAAAACACAAGGTCTTCCTTTGTGCTAAGGACTGGATTCAGTGATGACCGAGGGTCAACTCTGGAAAATGCTTGTGACAGAAGAGCAGGCAGGTGAGCCAACTGCCTAGAGAAAGGCCAGATACAGGGTCGCTCACTGATTCCCAGCTGGAGACATTCAGAGCTGCCAGTCATTTGCTCAAGACCAACTACATGCCCGGAGTGAAGCCGAATTAGACCATGGGAGAATTACACATTCATCAGTGGAATACGTATTTATCAGGTCATTCCTTGCATTTATATAAAATTTGATTCAAAGAACAATGAAATATAGAGGTATATGACCAACCATTGGTGGTCCATTTATTTGAGTTTTTATTACCCTTACCCACTCAGTACCATAGCGTTCTCAGAGCACAGTGTGGACGTAGCACTCAGGAAACAAACAAATTGGCCTTTAAGATCTTCATTCTCTTTATCATTGAGATCTAAAGTACTCCCATCTGATCTTGATACTTACTCATCTGAAGGGAAATAAAGACTATAGATCATTTCAATTATTTCAAAATCGTTTAGCTTTTTTTCTGAGACCTTTGTTTGGTTAACAGCAATAAGATACCCAAGTTTTAAAAGTGGACAGACAACATGAATCAATGCTTCTCAAAAGAAGAAAAGAAAATGGCCAACAAATATATGAAAAACTCTCAGTATCATTACCTTTGGAAGGCACACATCAAAGCCACAGCCAGTTATTATCTTACTCAGGAAAAATGGCAGCTAAAGAGTTCGAGGCCAGCCTGGTCTACAGAGTGAGTTCCAGGAGAGTCAGGACTGTTTCACAGAGAAGCCCTGACTTGAAAAACAAAACAAAACAAAATGTCAACTCTAAAAATATAGCAAAGGCTGGTGAGGGCATAGAGAAAAAGGAATTTTGATACATTAATGATGAAAATGTAAGTTAGTTTAGCTGTTATGGAGAAGAACAGTAAAGAAGAGAAAGAAAAGTTGGCACAATGGAGTACTACTCACCTACAAGGAGAATGAAATCCTGCACTTACAGAAACATGGACAGAAGTAGAGCCATTAGGCCAAGTGAATTGAGTCAGACTCAGGAAGACATGAACCATATTCGTCTACGTAGAAGCCTAAATAAGTCAGATTGAACTTAGAATACTGATAACTAGAGGTTGTGAAGGGTATGTAAACATTAGGTGGATGAAGAAAGGCTGGATTTTTGTCATCGGACATGTGCACAGTTGTTAAAATATAGCGGGGATCCCCATTAATATGTGTAAGTAACATATATTATGTGAAATTAAGACTTTTGCTGAAGAAAGCGGTCAAGAAAGAATTCTAAGCCATTGAGACAATCAGCTAGGTGCTTTAGGTACCCTGGTGTGACAGTCCGAGGCATCAATACTGTTCCAACATAATCAGCTTACAGAAATAGCCTTGCCGATTATATAAGAACTTCAGGTTAAATATCCCCAGCATCAACTAGCTAAACAATCAAGCAGCCAATCAATGGGGTGGGCGAACAAATATTGCAAAGGACACTTGTGACCACTTTCCTGTCTAACAAAGTACAGAGTCTGAGGACATTGATGGCCCTCCCTCCGGAACACTCAGGTTAATTTGGACTATTTAGATATAGGCAGATGAAGGCAAACATTTCTTCAAAACTTTAGCAGTACAAATTATTTTGTCAAATATCTAGGCAAATTAGATCGCCAGTAACAAATACTAAGTTGAGTAAAAATATACACGTGATTCAAATAATTTAAGTATCTTTTCCTTGTCCTTCACTATTATCTATTTTTTTAATACTTGACACATTATATATGTATTATGTATATTAATTTTGATACATTTTGAAATCTATTCAGAGGATGACCTTCAGTTCCTGCTTCTTCTGCTCTGTCTCTTGAGTGCTGGGATTGCAGGTGTGCAACACCGTGGTAGATTTACGAGGTGCATTAAGATGCTAAACCATCACACACACATCAGACATCATGGGGAAGGGAGCTGGTAAATTTACTGTATGTATATAGGGAAACCACATCAATCTATGTCCAAAACTTCATTTGAAAAGTCTGAGGAACTTAAAAGCAAGCATAATACATCCTTGCTAGTTATAGCATGCTATATTTAAAAGGAATTATAGGCAAAATTGCTGGCTTCATTGTAAGGATTTTGTAACAATCAATATACAAATTTTTGATGTGCTATAATAGTGTTTTTTTTTTTTTTTATTAACACTGAAAAGCTATTGTGCCTTTTGTTATTGCACTTCCCAGTTTTGGACCTACCATTTCCCTTACCTGGGAGTTAGAACAGTGTCTTAGAAGGAATATGAACAAAAGGGCAGTTGCCAAAGCACATGCCTTCAGTGAGACATGCCTCTGTTGAAAACGGAAGAAGATGTGAGGAGCCTGGGAGAAAAGAACTGTTGGCCTGAGACTCCAGTGTGCTTGTCCATCAGTTAGAAGTCTTACCTGTGTCTATGTCCTCTAGTACTTTTCTCTGAGTATCAAGGGAAGTAAACATCACTATAGGCACAGGAGATCCAGTCCAGAGCTATGCAGATAGTTCATAGTGATCATTTTTCCAAGCTTCTGCAAAGGCACAGTCAAGCAAGTGCTCAAAGCATGGTATTCAAGGAGTTTCTGAGATGCAGGGAGAGTTCGGTGTGGAAGGCACAGACTTTTGCAGTGTTTTCTTCAGGCTCACAGGAGCTTGGAAAGGCTTTTTGTCACCGAGTCATGAAGAGTAGCCCCAGCTGGTCTCAGAAGACAGGAGATGTCAGAGCAATTCACGGCTCAACAAGAGGCAGTGCTGAGGGAAGCAGCTCCCTTTCCTCATCTTTATCCCTAGCCTATTTCTTATGTTCAACAGAGACCATACATTTACTCTTACGAATATCAAGGAAAAGGAAACACATGATGCAGAAACGGATTGCTAGCCCCCTGACAACCTCCTTTATTCATGGAGCAGGATAAAACTCTGGGGTGAGACTTATCATCTGTTCCCTGGAAGATCTCACGCTAGAACACAAAGTTTCAATAGAACCAGGCAGTCATCCCCAGAATTCTAATGAAGCCCAGGGCTCCACTGCCTTCCAGCAGTAAGCACAAGCCTCCTTCAGACAAAATAAAAGAACACAGCACGTGCTCGGGAAGGCAGGGACTCAGAGTCAGAGCCATTTGTTTGTGTATTGGATTAGTCTTTCCTTTGTATTGTCATTATGTTCCTTCTTGGCAGAATGTTGAGGACGAAATGCAAGAACTCAGACAGACTCAGTCAGTCAGCCTGGATAGATGTTTCTATGGCCCTCCCCTGGGGTTTCTGAGAGACACACAAGGTGAAAACGTATTTTGACAAGCCTATTTTTCGTTTTTAATCACATTATAACTTGTTGAGATGCTAAACAATTATACTTACATTTAGGAAATTTAGCAAGTATCCCAAGCTTTACGGTCCTTCCTCTCAGCCTTCTGAGTGCTGGGATTAAAGGTATATACATACGGTGGTGATGCACAGGTGACATTTTAAAAGCGGGAAAGAGAGGAGAATTTTAAAGAATCGATGTTTACACCGGTGAAAACAGAACCCAAGGCCTGACAGATAAGCACTCTGCCACTGAGTTAGATACCCAACCCAGTGTACTTAGATACCCAACCAGGACCAGTCAGTGGTTCCCGGGTGATGCTCACCTTCAGCCAGAGCCAACTATGACACTTCAGGAAAGCTGATCTCTAACAGCACAGGGACCGGATTAGACATCACCTCTTCTACATACAGTGTATTTAAAACAAGGAACAATCACGAACGTCAGCTTCTCACACCGACGTGATGTTCGTGTGTTCTCAGTCACTCAACCACAAAGCCGTTCTCCTCAACCTCATCAGCAGATCAAAGGCTCACACACATATGAGCTTGATGTAGGTCAAAGGAGAGGGATCCAAAGTCATAGCAGCAGGTTGTCTTACGGTTACACATCAGTCACTATTAACACAGCTCAGTATAGCACGCCTTCACCTTGGACTCTTAGTTGAAAATGTATCAGTCACCATGTTCACAGCTAATATTCCCACCAAAGTACTAGGAGGAAATATCTGGGGCCATGTGGAATCAGTTAAGCCCACAACACTGGGAACTACTGTATTTCTGAGCTGTGTGAGCTGTTCTCCCCCTAATGAACCATATCATTAATTACAGACACCTCAAATAAAAATGCCTACGCACACGGCAGGCATGATATACACAATAAATAAAAAGATCGTGATTTACAAAAGAACCAGCTCATTCTGAATTAATTGTCTTTTGTTTTCTTGGGATATGACTGGAGCCATTAATTTGATTGACCACACCTGGCTGGGAAAGACCTGGCTCTCTGCAGAGTTAGAGAGTTGTGAAGTCTACGACTCTGCCAACCCCCGCTTCCCCCCACCCAGGGATTCCACCAAATGCAGATGAAGCATTGTCATAAAAGTTTGCTATTTAAGGTATTTGCAAAGAGAATGCTACAGAGGATGATGTGCAAAACTCTCTTAAAACTATTTTTCAAATGACATTTCTCATCTTAAAGGCTCAATTAAACAGCCCAGCTTTCCAACACTGTGACAAAAATAGAACCTATTTTTCATTATTTAAAACAATTTTTAATCTTCCCCTAACCCAAGTCCTTCCAGATCCCCTCCTCTTCCCTGACCACCCAACTTTAAATTCTTATTCAAATAACAAAAACAAACAAACAAACAATAAAACTCCCCAAAGAAAGAAAACAAAATAAAACCATGCCCCCAAAACACCAAACTATAAGAAAAAAAAAACACAGCAAAAACCTGTGGAGTCCATAATATGTTGGTCAACGACTCTTGAACATGAGGCATGTCCCAGAGTGGTTGAGAGACTCAGGGTCACTCTACTGGAGAAAGCAGATTTCCTTCTCTTAGCAGGTGTGAGTGACAGTTCAGTTGTTGACTTCCAGCTTAATGCAATGGTTCTCAACCTGTGGGTCGCAATCCCTCCACGGGGATTGCCTAAGACCATCAGAAAACACAGATATTACAAGTCATAGTAGTAGCAAAATTACAGTTATGGAGTAGCACTGAAAATAATTTTCTGTTTGGGGGTCACAACACCCCCAACTGTATTGAAGGTTCTCAACATTAGGAAAGATGAGAGACACTGGGTGTTGTTGTCTTTTTTTCCATCTGGCTCTTACACTCTTTCTTTTTTCTCTTCCATAGGTTCCATCTCTTAGGGGAAGGCTTTAATGGAATCATCCCATTTAGGGCTAAGAGAAATATTTCTTTCTTTTTTCCTTTTTTTAATCCAGAGATCTTTTATTAAGCAGGGAAGTAAAGTTAAATATTTCCACTGTAGTTTACACTTAATTCAAATTATTGCTTTTGAAAATGAAATTTTTCATCCTTAATTAGTATTCATTATAATAATGAGTAGTATTTGTGTAAATGCTTATTGTACTTTCCTTAGTGAAATATGAGCACTTCTTTTTTTTAAATTTTAACAATGTTTGGCCAATGGCTCAGCCATATTTCTACCTAGCTCTTACATCTTAAATTAACCCATTTCTATTATTTTATATTTTACCACAAGGCTCGTGGTTTGTTACTGCACATCTTGCTTCTTAGTCAGCTACATGGCATCTGCCTGACTCTGCCTTCTTTCTCCCTGTGTTCAGTATTTTTCCCACCTACTTATGTGGAGCTTCTTAATTAACCAATGGTAATAAAACATATCCATAACATACAGTGGGAAGCTATATCTTATTCCCTTTTCTGTCTAAATAAAAAGAAAGGTTTTAAGTTTAACTTAGAAAAAATACATAAAACAAAACAGGTGTCAAGAAGAATTACGGTTACAATATTTAGTCTATTTGTATCTGGCAAAGTTAAAGAAAATATTTTATCATCTATTTTATCTTTAAGATGTAGGAGCTAGCTAAGAATATATGCCTGAGCTGTTGGTCAAACAGTGTTGTAATTAAAATAGTTTCTGCATGATTATAGAGTTTTGGAAGTTGCTTACAATGCACTTCCTATTTACTTAGGTAATATTACATCCTTCTGGGGTCATTGATGAAGTTGAAGACAGATAGTTACACTTTTTCTTATTTATGATAAAACTTCATCATAAATAGATGTGGAGTATTTTCCTTAATTTGCTAAATTTAAATGGGTTAAATATTCTAGCTATAATTATTGCTTGATGACTGTTTTATTATATGTAATTTTGTTATGCTAAAACCTTCCTTTTTATTTAGACAGGTGAGATGATGTCAGATGTCCTTTTGTATTTGTGTTATTTTATTGGTTGAGGAATAAAGCTGTTTTGGTCAGCGGCTTAGCAGGGTGAAGTCAGACAGGAACTTCAAACAGAGCTATAGAGAGAGTAGGCAGAGTCCAAGAAATGTCATGTGGCTGCTGAAGGAGAAAGATGGCAAAACATTACCACAGGATTGTGGCTGTACATGGAGTAACAGAAATGGGTTAATTTCAGATGTATGAGCTAGCTAAGAATATGTCCGAGCCATTGGCCAAACAGTGTTGTAAATAATATAGATTCTGCATGATTATTCGGGTCTGGGTGGCCGGGAAACAAAAGCAGTCTCCGTTAACAGCCTTTTTTCTGGAAGCTCCCAAAGATTGAGGGGACTGTTGGGAATATTATATTAAGCTGTGTTACTTTTGTTTATGCTGTATTTGTTTAATTCTGTGAAGCTGTGATACTTTGCCTGTCTAAAACACCTGATAATCTAATAAATGTCTGAACGGCCAATAGCAAGGCAGGAGAAAGGATAGGCGGGGCTGGCAGACAGAATATATAGAAGGGAAAAACTGGGAGAAGGGTTGGGAGAAGAATTAGCCAGGGAACAAGGAGAACATTAGGGGCCAGCCATCCAGCTACGTAGCAATCCACGGAGTAAGAAAAGATATACAAAAGTAAGAGAATGGGAAAATATAGAGGCAAAAGGCAAAGGGGATAATATAAATTAAGAAAAGCAGGCAAGAAACAAGCCAAGCTAAGTCTGGACATTTAGAACTAAGAATAAGACTCTGTGTGTGGTTCATTTGGGAGCTGGGTGGTGGGTGTTAAGTTCGAAGAGCTTAACAATATACTACTACAGGGGACCTTGATTATTCTTATGTTTTTAGGATCCCTATGGAGCTTGAAATAAAATCAAAAATGTATTATGGTACCTCAGAGAATTCCATCAGTTCTCTTGTATTCCGTCCCCACTTCCCAGGTTATATTTGGGTATAGCACCAACATCTAAATATATTTTAAATGTTTAAATATTTTAAATATATTGAAATATAAATATATTACTTTTCATTGAATTAGACTTGAGCCTAAGTCATCTCTGGCCCATGCTTACTACCACATGATATATTCAAGAATAGTGATTTGAACCCCTTTCTAGGGATTTTCAGATCAGGGTATCATATGGAGAAATCTTCCCAGATAGCTGCCTCTGATTCCAACTCCAGACCTTATTTTTGCAGGAGGATTTTACAGGCTGATCATCTGAAGCAGTACAAACATGCTTTGGGACAGTCTTAGCACAATAGATGTAGTCTGTTTTTAGCTGTATGTCCCAGTGGACAGATGAAGTGAGATGCCTACAATCTGTAGAAAGGAGGAGGAACCAGGCTATAAATGTGGAGATGATACAAGGGGGACCTTTTGGAGAATGAAAGTGGACCTTATTTATCACAGAAAGATAGCAGAGCAGGCTAAGCCAGGGCTCGCATCTGAGAAGGTCGAATAGCCAGTTTTATTTCCTTCTTTTTTTTCTTTTCCTTTTAATGTGCCTTGCTGTGCCTTCCTGAGCACTGACAATTGCATTAGCGTGTTGTCTCTAAGTCTGCAGTAAAAGCCATGACTCCCCAGGAAAATGCACAAGAGAAAGACCCAAGAAAACAGAACTTATGATGTCAGGAGCTTGTGTACCATCAGACCTCCATCCATGGCCCTGAAATCAAAGACCCCATGAACCTTAGCATGTATTTAATGACTTTCAAAACAACCCTGTTCACACCATATTTTGGGCATTCCATCCCTGCTTCCTTCCCTAAGCCACAATGTTACCTTTGCAGACAGAAAATTAGACTAACATGCTGAGCTCTGGGTTGCCAAGCCAGCGGTTTGCCAGAGAGAAGAGCCACATGCAAACAGAACAGTATCCTCTGTGTTTGGTGACTGTTTAGTGGTTGGCAGATTGGAGAAAATAACAGCCAACAGGTAACCAATCTAAATTTACATAAAGGATAAAAACAACCAAAATGATAAAACTCATGGCTATGAACAAACACTTTTAATCCACCAGAAATCTCAATTATTTTAATTTTTGTTTTATGAAAAGACTGTATAGTTTCCAAAATGTACAAAGAAAGTTAAAAAAAAAAATAGAAGCAAACCCAGATTGGGGGAAGTTTACCATGTCAAGGAGTTCTGTGAACTTCCACCAAGCTGAACCAGAATCAATAATTGCCCAGCAATCATCTCTGTGAAGTCCAGTAAGACTCATTAACAGAGCCCCATTCACAGGAAAAGCAGGAGACAGCTGAGCTAAGAACCTCCATCGTGGAGGAGGAGAAGCAACATGGCCCAGGCACAAGACACTTACTCTAAGAATTCTCACCTTGTCTTCTTTGCCTGCATGGGAATGTTTTCAGTTGCCATGAGAAGTATCTGGAAGCCCAACTAGAACGTTCTGCCTTTCTCATAAACGCTGGACCACAAGAATACTGGCTCACCACGGTTCCTTGGCTGTGTGGTCCCCATAAAAACAATCGGGAGATCGGTAATTGATGCCTTGTGACAGGGACATGCATATGAAAAGAGACTCGGGGGGGGGGGCACTTGCTTTCGGCCAACTTGAATTTTGGCTCTTTGAAGAAGCTGGCAGTGTGGTTATAACTCTGTCCATAAGTGAAGCACAAGTTCAGATGCTGTCTAGGTGTGTGCCTGTCACTATGGGCTGCAGGGAAAGACACGGAACCTAGCAACCTTGATCATCAGCGAAAGAATTTGATCACTTTGGGGAATTAAAAAAAAAAGTACTTATTTTGCACCACATATGAATAACTTGACCTAAATAAAAACTAAAAATGTTCATAAAATTAACCAGACAAACCACCCATCTAGCCCAACGGACACACAGTACCACTGTACTGACACAAAGGTTCTGTAGCGGATACAGGAAAATCTGTCATGGTTATTATCATGCATAGATTGATCTTGACATGCATCCTGGTGGGGGAGGCCTCTGAGAGGAAGAACCTAGCATCCCCTACAACACATCCAGGCCGACACACAGAAGGGATACACATACAGATCTTAGGTTACTGGCTTCTGTATGCAGAAAATAAGAGAGAAAGCTCAAAACAACACTTATTAACTGCATGGAAAATCAATTAAACACATTCAGAAGGTAAGATACCGTTCTCTTTAACAAGTTTAAATGTTGCGGGTAAACAAAGTACAGGTGATAAAGAGATCCTGTGCTGTTAAAAACAACTCAAATGAAACAGTCGTGAGATAAAACACATGGTTTTGATTGATTCTGAAACAGTGGCTCCCGAGCTTCCTAAGGCTGTGATCCTGTATAGTTCCTCATGTCGTAGTGATCCCCAACCATAGAATTATTTCCTTGCTACTTCGTGTCATTTTGCTACCGTCATACGATGTAAATATCTGTGTTTTCTGATGATCTTAGGTGACCCCTGGGAAAGGGTTATGCCACCCCTAACGGGGCTGTGACCCACAGCTTGAGAACCACTGAGCTAAATCTAAGCAAGACCATCATCAAAGACTTTTGAAGATGTCAGGGAAAGGAAGATTGCAGCTGGGCTTAGCATCGCGTTAGCAATGATGCTAATCTGTCTTCATGTCTGCAGTTTATGGCAACTTTAGGAGAAAAAGAAATGATTCAAGCATGGCCAATGCCTGATGATTGTTAATTATGGGAAGAGCATGTGAATCTTCTTTAGATCATATCCCACTTTTCCATTTGCTCCAAATAGTTTTTAAAAGTGGAAACAAAGGCTGGAGAGGTAGCTGAGCCGGTAAAATGGAAGGATCCAAACTCAGTCCCCAGCATTCATATAAGACACTGACCTAGGTGACTCACGTTTGCAATCCCAGCGCTGGGGGTGGGAGGCGGGTAGAAACAAGTGCCACCATCAAGTTTCTTGGCTATCCAGCCTGTCTTAATCAGTTCAAGTCAATACGAAACTCTTATCAAAGATGAGCAGTGGCTGGAGAGAAATACTTGCCTAAATTTAACCAAAAATAGAATAGCCACATAATGAGTTATTGAATAAAATCATGTGTAGAACATACATGTATTAAATATATTACACATAAACTCTTTCAGAGAGATTTCCAAGACATGCTTTTAAAAGAATTAAGGTGAACACAAACTTTATACTGTATGCAATCCTCTTTAATGTACACAGAAATACAAATAGATAGGTAGGGATGCCTACATGCAGATTAAAATTATATTTATTTTGTTGTAGGTACGTATATGCAGTCACAAATACATATAAAGATTTTTAAATTTCTAAATTAAATCACAGGAAAAACATTTATTTTCTTTTAATTTTTTAAAGAAGCGTTTTATAAACTGGGCATAGTGATGAACATCTGTAATTCCGGAACTTGGGAGGCAGAGACAGACAGATCTCTGAATTTGAGGCCAGCCTGGTCTACAGAGTGAGTTTCAAGACAGCCAGGGCTACACAGAAAAATTCTGTCTCAGAGAGAGAGAGAGAGAGAGAGAGAGAAGGATTTGGCAGGTGTGTTAAACAATCTTTCCCTTTTTGGTTGGTATTTTCCTGCAACATTTAGAGCAAGTATACAATAATTATATTTAAAAATTTAGAGAATCTTTTCAATGCAGAAAACTTACATATTCTTTTCTTGCACTATTCACTCATTTCTCTGTGTTTGAAAAACAAGATTTTCTGTTTTAAAAGCCATTTAATACAGGTCTGGAGGGATGGCTCAACCCTTAAGAGTTCTTGGCACTCTTCTAGAGGCCCACAGTTCAGCTCTCCGTACCCTTATAAAAGAGCTTGCCAATTCCTGTAGCCTTAGGCTCCTCAGGCATCCACACTCATGAGCACACACCTACATGAACACATATATAATAAAAACCAAAATAAGCTTTTAAAAACATACTAAGATGATGGAACAAAGAAGAATAGAATAAATAAAACCCATTTTAAAACATTATATTGGGAAGAGTAATAATGGATAACTCCTTACCAAGAATGTCTTAAAAACCAAGAGAGAGGAAATTGATAGGGAAGAGCAGATTATTGTTCTAAGCCCAAGAGCTACAAAGAAAATATGACATGACCTCAGACCAATAGATTAAGAATCTTAAAGATGCAGAAGCATACCCTGCTTTGGTAGGAATGGGAAATGTCCCCCATTGACTCTGTGTTTGAACAGTTGTTCCCCAGTGGGTGTCACTGTTCGGGAAGGTCGTGGGCCCCTTAGGATATGGAGCCTCATTGAAGGAAGTGGGTCCCTGGGGGCCTTAAGGTTTCATACTGTCCTAGTCAGGTTCTTTCTCTGCTCCTGACTGCAGGTGCCCCAGGTGTGTTGGGTGCCCCAGGTGTGTCAGATGGCCCAGGTGTGTCCAATGCCCCAGGCATGTCGGGTACCCCAGGTGTGTTGGGTGCCCCAGGTGTATCAGATATCCCAGATGTGTCAGATGTCCCAGGAATGTCAGAGGCCCCATGTGTGTCAGGCACCTCAGGTATGTCCAATGTCCCAGTGTCAGATGCTCCAGGTGTGTCAGGTGCCCCAGCTGTGTCAGGTATGTGAGGTGTCTGAGGTGTGTCATGTGCCCCAGGTGTTTCAGGTATTCCAGGTGTGTCAGGTATGTGAGGTGTCCCAGGTGTGTCAGGTGCCCCAGGTGTGTCAGGTGCCCCAGGTGTGTCAGATCCTGCAAGTGTGTCAGGCACCCCAGGTGTGTCACATGCCCCAGATGTGTCTCTAGATGCTAGGATGAGATGGTCTCTGGCACCTGTCGCTATCCCTTCTCCACCTTGAAAGAACACAGCACTTTGAACTGTGAACCAGAATAAACTCCTTCCTAAAATCACTTTTGTCACAGTAGTGAGACAATGAATACATTTATCTTATGACATACAAATCATAGATATGGACAAAGAAGAATTACAACTATGATGATTTGCTATAGACCAAAGAAAGTGAACTCATCATTCAAACCTCCCTCCCTAACAAATTCTAGGCCCGGATGATTGACTGGTGAGTTTTTCCACAATCTCAGGAAAAGATAAAGTAGTGTTATATAGACGCTTCTAGATAGTAGTAAAGCGGACCTAATTCATTTTATGAGACCTCTATAAACTGATTCCAAAAATCTGTGCATTTAAAGAAAGAAAATTACACAAAAACTTGTGTGCATACATGCTCAAATGCTATAAAATATTAACAAATGGAATCCAGTAGTCTATGCAGGGGATAGTGCATCCTGACCAAGCAGAGTTTATTCTATGCATGCTAGAGCGCATCAACATTTGAAAATAAATCAGTGTAATTCAGTATATATGCAGAAAGCAAAGGGCTCATTTCATCATCTGAAGAGATGCATGAAGACCCTTTTGACAAAGCGTGAGGTCTGTTCAGGGTAGAAGCACTACAAACTAAAACTGGAATGAGATTTCTTTAATTGGGTTTTTCAAAAGCCTACCAAAAGAAAATGCTATGGGAGGCATCCTATTAATTAGTCAGAAATTGGGAACATTTTGAAATAGTGGAAAAGACACACATGAGAGGCAGGGGAGGAGGAGGGGAGGAAGGAAGGGGGAGGGAAAAGAGAACTTGAGGGAACTGGGTGGTCGAGATGAGGCAAGGGCAGAGAGGGAGAGCAAGGAAAGAGATATCTTGATTGAGGGAGCTTATTTTGGCCTACCAAGAAGCCTGGCACTAGAGAAATTCCCAGGAATACACAAGGATGACCCCCAACTGAGACCCTAAGCAATAGAGGAAAGGGTGCCCAAACAGGCCTTGCCCTGTAGTCAGATTGATGACTATCTTAAATGTCATCATAGAACCTTCATCCAGCAACTGATAGAAGCAGATACAGAGATCCACAGCGGAGCACTGGACTAAGCTCCCCAAGTCCAGTGGACGAGAGGAAGGAGTGATAAAATGAGCAAGGGGTCAAGACCATGAGGGGGACACGCTCTGAAAGAGCTTACCTGAGCTAATGGGAGCTCATCGGCTCTGGCTTGATGGGGTGGGGGACGAGACCCAGCATGGAGCCAAACCAGGCCCTCTGAATGTGGGTGACAGTTGTATGGCTGGGGCAGACTGTAGGCCACTGGCAGTGAGACCAGGATTTACTGGCTTTTTAGAACCCATTCTCTTTGGGGGGATACCTTGCTCAGTCTAGATGTAGTGGGAAGGGACTTGGTCCCTACTCAGAACAATGTGCTAGACTTTTGACTTCCCATGGCAAGCCTATATATTCTCTGAGGAGTGGATGGGGGAGTGGAATGGGGGGAAGGTGGAGGGAGTGGGGGAAGTGGGAACTGGGATTGGTATGTAAAATGAGAAAATACAGTTTTTTAAAAAATAAATACATTTTGAAAAAGAAAAAAGAAAAGGAGAAAAATTTATATTTGCTAATGTGGAAAAGAATCCCCAAATTCATTTATAAAGCTAATGTGATATGTATATGTAAACTAAAACTATACGAAACAGAAAAACAAAACCGTAACTATTTATTTTCACTGAAAACAGTCTGGAAAGCCATATTCCAAACTGCTAACAGTGGTTACTTCTTGAAAGGAAAGGGAATTCGGTTGCATTTGCATATGTAGAAAACAGAAGAATTTGAAGGGGTATTTTTCTATGCATATTACATGAGGCTGTACCATCTGAATCTAATGTCATTGTGACAAAACAATGTCATGCAGGGCTTCAAAAGGAATGTGAGATCTGGTGCTGGGGGTAGGGGGTTTCAAGACATTTATTAGTTTTATAATCAGCTAACATGTTTTCTTATGGGTATTAGCATTGGCAGAGGGAGCTGAGGAAAGAGCTACTTCTTTATGTGAATCGCACCCACAAAATGGTTACATTCTGATAATGGGTGCCTCCAATCTTCTGGGAATCTGGAATACACAAATAAACAGATCAGTATTTGTCATCATTGTGGAATTGTTCTATTAGAGCATTGAGTTTCTTGAATCCCGATGGTGGCAAAGAGACTATAAAAATCGGAGTATGGATACACAGTGTAAGGCATTTGGAATGATTTAGAAAAACAACCTCGCTCTTTGGCTTCATTCATGATAATGCAAGAAGTCCAGGGATGAAGGTCTTTCTCCTCCTTGTAGTGAAGCTGTCCAGAAAAAAGAGGCAAAGAGGCTGCAGGTTTGTTTCATAACCCAGCTTACAGACGCAAGTTTCTATAATGCATTTCCAGGCGCAGAAATCCCTAGGTTCTAATCCTGGAACCCTAGGAGCCAAGAGATAAAGAATGCTGCCCATGCACGTGCATTCAGAGGCCATGTGTGTGCCTCTCTTCCCAGAGAGAAACAAGTAGTGTCTTATTCAAAGACACACACACACACACACACACACACACACAGTCGCCTTTTCTCCTTCAATTTCCAATAGAACTCTATGTCTTATTGAAACTCTAACCATAATCAAGGGACTAACAGAGTGAGGAAGTCAAAGAGAAGGACATACTTGCGGTTTGCCAAGGGTTTAGCTTCAGGATTTCTTCGAGATGCCATGACTAGAGTACAGGAGAGGCTTCTTAGGACCCAGAGCAGGCCATGGGAGTGCAGTCTGTCCCCCAGATAGATTCTGCCAAGAGGACAAGATTGAAGCGAAATCTCCCACAAGGTGTTTGAATTGTATGTTTGCCTCATGGACACCAAACTCAATAATGGGACAAGATAATGTGGATAACGTAGTGTAAAGTTGTTTTTACCCCTCACGGGTTGTGCAGATGTGGGTATGGTTTTAACGCTTTCCATTGTAATCTCAATCACCAGGGTTCCCCACTTTAGCTGAGGGTAGTTTGAAGTCAGGAGAGTGACAGGAACAACACAATTCTCATTTCCCAGGTCAGAAGTCACCTGCACAGGTACCACACATCTCGGCCTAGATATAGGACCTCAGAGCATCGCTGCGGCTTGTGCAAGACTGGAATAAACCTGCCCTGTCATGGGCAGAGGTTTTGGCAGAAGCACTGAGTGAAACGTACACGCAAACTCATTCCCAAGGTTAAGAGCTTAAACAATGAGGAAAAGTAGAGGAAGCTGGGGTTGATCTTCCCGGGCACAGGCTGGCTTTGCGGTGATCTAATTGGTGTTCCTTGGCCTAGGAGGCCGCCTGACAAAATTGATCCAGACAGCCTTTTCCCACTGGCAACAGCACAAAACCTAGATGACATAATTCACAGTATAGGAAATTGGGAGCAGATAGGAAGGCGCAGAGGCTGCTGAGTTTCTTCCAGAGGGAGCGCACATATTGAACAGATTACAAGGAAGATCCTCAAATTTGGCAAAATCAATTCGTTCAAGAGATAGCAGCAGAGAACCAGAGAGGATGAAGGCCAGAGCAGAAAGGAGGGAGCTTAATGTGGAATATGGCAAGGACTCGTTGGGTCATTTTATCCCCTGCACTGCTGTTCTCCTGTGCATTCAAGTTCAGCAGTCCTGACGTGTAGCCTAATGGGACTTGGCTGTCTGAACATCCGACACTGGGCTAATGTCTTAATTCCTTTCCATTGCCTACAACAGACATATTTTTCCATAGATTTGAATGAAAGAAATTAAGTTGAGGCAAATTATTTATAACCACTCAGAAATTTGAGCTTCTGGAAACAGCTTAGGGTGAAACAGGAAGGGTAGATTTTGTCCCTTCTTGTTAAGTCCAGCACTCATTCAGTGGATAGACTACTAGCGCTATTCCCTTCCCCCGTGAACAAGGGAAGTGTGTGTGTGTGTGTGTGTGTGTGTGTGTGTGTGTGTTCATGACTGTCAAACCAGCCAGAATCTCTCATGAGTGTCCACAGGCAGCTAGCCCTGTAATGGAGACATCTTTGAAAGTAAGAAAGACAGATGGAGCATTTCCCCAGTTGTCCCACACCAAAGGCAGACAAGGCAGCAATGGCTGCCGTTACACAGCTGTGATTTCCCACAAGGACTCAAGCATTTCTTGGTAATGGGAGAGCTGATACCAGACAAGCAAGGCAGAAATACCCAGTGATCTTGAGACTAGACCAAGTGTCCATATCATGGCAGTTTTTCTCATGTGTGGGGCAAAATGGAGGCCCATTTTCTCTCATGCAGGGACTCCCTGCGGTGCGCCTGACCACGGAAGAGGGGGAAGAGCTCGTTGGTGTCTTTCCAGGACATGGATGATGCTAGGATGACTGCCTGCTTCCCTTCTCCACTAATCCTCTTGTCCCTCCTGAAATCTTCCCAGAACATGGCATGACTCGTGAGCTGTGGCTCAGATCTAATCTGTAGGATACCAAGATGTCATGATGGCAGACACAACTTAGAGCTTTGTGAGAGAAGCAGGACAGCCTGCCACTGGCTGAAGCCAGAGGGTGTCACAAAAGGAGCAAAGTGCCAGAGAGGGGATGCTGCACCAGATCCCCACAGATTTAGACACTAGCATTGCTTAGTGGCTAAACTGTGCTAGAATCAAGTTTACTAGCATTCTCCCATGCCTAGAAAAAGTAGGAGAAATGTTTAATTCTGAGACTGTTTTCCCACCCATTCATAAAACTCACAGGGTTTCTCTTAACAATTAAAGCATCATTGCAGTTTCTTTTTCCTTCTTCATCTGTTTTTGTTTGCTTGTTTGTTTTTTTGCTGTGTATCTCGGGCTGAGCTCGAGTCATCCTCCTGCCTCACTTTTCAAAGCCTAGGAACTGTAGATACCATGACACCCAGCTAAAAGAGTTAACTTTTAAATGTCCAGTCTACTACTTGGAACACAGCTGTCTCTCAAAAATTCTCTTGGAGAATTTCTTCACTTGGAGAAGCAATTGAACAAATCCTTCCATTGCTCATAAACCTTTTGAACCCACGAAGGAAATTCTCCCGACACCGTGGATTTCATCAATGGATTCTAATCATTGGAGGAATGACATGGAGTCACAGACATGTTTTTCAATGGATCGGCAGTGTATAGACTGGGGTGTGATTTGTAGCGTGTCAGCTGCAGGAAGCTACACAGCCTCCAGAGTGGAAGCTCTGATAAGAGGTGACCATGATTAAGCACCTTCCACTTGCTCTCAGCAGAGGCTTTAATAAAGGGTGTGCTTCCTCATTAACCTTTGCCAAAGCTGCAATGAGCCTGAGTTATTACGAAAATCACTAACAAGTATGAATGAACCTAGGAAGTATAACCTAGGAAGTATGAAAGGAAAACAAGGGCTGGGACTGTAGCTCAGTGGTAGGTTACTTACGAAGCCCTTGGTGCAATCCCTGGTACTGCTAGAAATAGTGTGTGTGCCATTGATTTGTAGTTATCTTGACGACACCAAACAAAAAGGTCACAATGGGATCTGTTTTATGTTAATTATATTAATATTGATTTTATATTAATTATAATTATATATTAATATTACACATTAATATATACTTAATTATAATCAATACATACTAATAAAAGAATAAAGAGAAGAAAGCATTATAGCATGGACAATATTTGGTCTCCCCTATTTCGAAGCTGGAGTGTGTGTGTGCACGCAGATGTCATTCCTTAGGAACTGTCTACCTTGTTTACTGAGAGCACACCTCTCGTTGTCTTGGAGGTCATCAGGCAGGTAGGCTGGCCAGCAAGCTCCAGGGATCTCGCGTCTCCATCTCCACAGCGTTGGATCATAAGCATCGTCCAGGAGACCTCATTTTTTCTGTTTTTCTTTTTGAATGTGGGCGCAAGGACTTACACTCAGTGCTTAGGCTAGCAAGGCAAGCTCTTTCCAGATTAGTTAGCTCCCTAGGCCCGAATCTTCAACTGCTTAACTCTATCAATTGCTGTATTTGGTGCTGTAACCCAAAGGAGGTTTTTTCATCATAGTGCTGCCCCTTGGGGGATGGGCAGCATCAGGCTGAGGTTCAAGTTAACTGTTCATTCCCTCTTCATTGACTTCAAATATTCTAAAATGAATAGATCTCAACTGTATTGGCAGAGAGGAGAATTTCTGCATCCCCTTCACAAAAAAGTATTATAGGTATAAAACTTGACTGTGCTACTTTTTATTCCTGAACAATTGAGTGTCAGATTTTGCATCTGTACAATGGAGAAAATGACATGCCTACCAGTGGGGCTGGCAAGAGACTAAAGATACAGTAAGGGCTTGCCCAGCAATGCTTGCTACATTGGAAAGTGGCCAATATGTGGTAGATATTATTGTATACGTGGTTTGTTGACATTGTTATTATTTACTTGAAGAAACAAAACTAAATGCAGACAGGTAAGAGCCTAAATGCTCTTTAAAATGTCAGAATAAGAATGGGTTAGGATGCAAAAAAGAATGGCTTCTTATTTCTTGAGAGGTAAAAGAGGCCCATTTTGTTTAATCCAGAGAGTTTCATTCCTGGATAAAAATGAGCAATTAACCTAGCCTTTCGTGGGCTCAAGCCCACCCCATCCTCCCCATGGGAGCAGAGCTAACTGGGCTGTGAATTTGCACTTTGCAGGGGAGGTGAGGTTTGATTTCAAAATTAGAAGAGAGCTTGCAATTCAATGCGCCCAGCCCCAGACCCCAGGCTCTCTTACAGAATGCTGCTAAGCAGGCAAGGTCAGCTAGGAAATTCACACTCCTGAGAAGACAAGAGGAGATTGAGCCCAGTGCCCCAGGGGAAGCTGGAAGCTGTGTTTCCAGGGAGGCACCGGTAGCCTCCCAGATTACAAGCCGCACGTTCAAAGTGTTACATCCACCCAGAGGGGGCGCTTTTGACCAGTTCAAACTGAGGACTGCCCTTGCCTAGCTGGGCACCCAGCCAGGCTGTACCCCTCACCCACACTTCATTTCTACGCTCCTCTTGGGAAGGAGGAATGGAATTTTTTTTTTCTTTATTCGAAATACCACTTTTCTTCCTGTTTGCTTTTCCTCTTTGTCCCCGGGGCCCAGAATGGTAGCACGGGTCTTGTGATTCTGTAAGCGTACAGATATATAATTTTTACATCCTGTCTCTAAGTTGTTTTATTGGGCTTTATTGAATACAAAATGCTTTTTCTATCAATTAGACAGAGTATTTAAAGGATTTCTTTCTTCGTCCACATGGTCCTTTATTACTTACAGTTCTCTGTGACTCGGGTTTATTTGGAGTCTTGTATATCTCACTTCCCAGACCAACATCCAAGCTGCTTCTATAAATAAAAAGCCTGGAGCCACTTAACTTAATTTCAAAGACTCCTCTCCATGAAGTTAAATGGAATAGTCTGGAGTTTTTTTTTTTTTTGTATTAATCTATCATTTTCTTTTAAATAGTAGTATTATGTTGCCATCTTCTTTTATTGTGAGTTTTTAAATGTCCCAGGATCTCTCTGGAAATGAGCAAGGTTATAATAATAAATAATAACTCCCAAGAATGTGAAAGCCTCTCTTCTCTCTGCTTATTCCTGTGAATTCTCAGGACAATGTTGTTTGGTTTTCTACCCTTGTCATTTTCGATGGACTGAAGCCACACGAGGCTATTCTAGATCCCTAGGAATGTGGCCATTCATCTTGGAACCCGGTGGATCTTGACTTGGCCAGAAACATGCCATCAAGCCACACGAGCTTCTCCCTGGATGAAGGACACTCATGAAAGTTAGGCTCTGTGCAGACAAGGCCACGTCCCTCCCATCCCCAAGTCGCCACTCTGCAGATGGCCTTCTCCTTTCAAGGCGGTCAGTGTCTGGTGGAAACGCTCAAGAGAATTAACATCCATTTCACACAAAGGCTTTGCGAATGCTGCAAGAGCCCAAGCTGGGTCCTTACTCATCGCTGTGTTTAGAGGCAGATTTCACATCTGTCAGAACTTGGTTGATTCATTCCGAATTTAGTTGCAAATGCTCCTAAATGCCAGTAGGATATAATAATAACAAAATGCTGGAGGGAGAAGGAAGGGATGGAGCAGAGCCCCGACAGGCTTACATTATTAGTCCATCTGCCCCTGTACTCTGACCCTTCCTGCTTCAAATCTGAAAGATTTCGAGGTAATGCTATAGGAAGACTTGAAGGAGGCAGCAGCTAACTTGAGATGGGCAGAATGGTACAATTCGAGGTCCAGATCTAAAGAAGGACTAACATCTGCATAAGTCATACAAGGATAGGGTACTGAAGGTTTGTCTAGGGTGGTGGTCTCTGCCTGGAGCTCAGGGGCATGGACGAAAACAACTGGAGGGAATCTGGGCGTGAAGCCTGAAGCCCAGCCACAGTGCCCGCTGTTCACAGCTCCATCCAAAGAGATAAGGAGCAAGAGGTGGCGCAGTGGCTCAGGGAGAGAACCAGCCCTCAGGCGGCCAGTCCAAGTATAAAGAGCAGTTTAGGAGACATCACCTTCTATTTCAGACCTCTGAGCATTAACGAAGGCCAACAACTGAGAGAGCGGCGCTGGTTCAAGCTGCCTCACAGACATGACCGCTAACAACAGATGCTTCGCTAGGGCAGGGTTTCCTCCTTCCCAAACCCTAAGCAACCATGAACATCCTGGATGTTTCTGAACAAAGTACAAGTTAAGTGGGAAAAAAAAAACAACAACCCATATTTCAGATAAACCATTACATGGCAAAATATCTGATTTATTTTTAACCAAGCATGTGTAGTCAGTCATTCTGGAAAGATTCTGTGTGTTTGTTGGTTAGTGCTATCCACAGTACTCCTCAGTCAGCAGAATGTTCCAATTCCATAGCACTCCCCAACCCCAAGTTAAGTCATCACTGGGGTCCCACATCATGCCCCGCCCCCAGTCATCACAATGGTTTTCCACAGCACAGAATGCCTGAAATAAACAACTTGTAAGTTTAACAGTGTACTCACTGTTCTGAGTACTATGTTGAAATCTTGTACTTTCTTGCTGCTCCCCACCAGGGACGTAAACCATAAACATTGTCTAGTGTATCCATATGTCAGCCACCATTGGTCACTTAGTAGCTGTTAAGGTAACCACAGAGACTACTGTGGTAGCATGCCGTTCACATCCAAGTAATCCCTATGTAGTGACCTAAAGCTAACTCATAGCCCTATGCCATTCTCCTGACTTCACCTTGCGATGGCAGGGAGCCTTGTGTCATCTCACGGCATCACAAAAGGAGAGGTGAGCACAGCCCGGAATATTGAGAGTCGAGAGACAGAAATAGTCACACAACTTTTGTTAGAGTATCCGCTATCATATCTTACTGCAAATAATCTGCCAACAAAATTTCATTATGGATACATGTGCGGGAAAAGAGCAGAGTAGATGTAGGATGTAAGTATCTAGGAATGCCTCTCCCATGGATTACTCCAAACTGTTTTCTCACTTACAAAGCCATCCATAGGACTATACACGTAACAACTGCAGAATAAGAGGTGCATCAATGAGGGTTTCTTTTCTTCACTCAGTTATATCCTAATTCACTTAATAAATAGATATTACTTCTATTATTTCTAGGCAACATACTAGGTACTGAAGAGAAAACAGAGGGGAAACATTTTCTGGAGCTCAGTGTCCACAGAAAACAGAAGGTAAAACCCAGGCCGGGAGGGCACTGCTTCAAAGGAACAACGTAGGACAGCGGGATCGATGGTTAGCAAGTTGTGTGGTAGCCAAGATGAGAAGCAGGAACTCATGGATCCAGAAGGTCCTGCGTTAGCTTAAGATCTTAAGATGAATTAGCTAGAAAAAAGATGCAGGCAAGGAGGGGTAGAGCCTGCAGAACACCTTCTTGATAAATGCTCTTTGAAGTCCCGAGCATGGGTTATTCATACATTTGAAAATAAAGCTGGCTAGAGTCCTGACCAAATATTTGATGGTGACTGATGAATGCCAGAGCTGAACATTCCTGGGAACTCTGAGATGCTCCACAGGCAGCTGGGAAGCCCCTCTTCCATGACTCAGCCCTCATTTCTGGAGTGAATAGACCATGTTGCACCCCCATGTCTCCTTATGAAGTATGGACTCCACTTTGGAACACAGGATCCTTTGGAACTGTCATAGATTACTTGTCTGGTCTTAACTCTTACCCCATAAATATGGTTATCTGCTACGTAATGGCATTTCAGGTCATGCTGGACCATACATCAGAGGTCCCATAGGTTTCTACCACTTAGTGGGACGGTAGCCATTGTCTTTGTGTCTGTAATGATTATTCAACAGCCAAGTTGCCTAACAAGGCACTCTTAAAATACATCCCCATTGCTAAATGATGTATCAATGTACTGCCTGACACACTGACTGTCCAATGTCTAATGTTATCTAATGTCCAGTGTGTGGATGACTTCAAGTGGAAGATATGATTTTCCCTATATTTGCAATGTTTCTCCCCACCCCCTTCAAATCCTTACTCATTCTGCAGACCAAGACCAACGTGAACTCATCTGTAAGGTTTTCCCAGCAATGACAATAAAGTCCCCACAATTAGGATTCCTGTCCATATGAAAACCCAAGACGTTCTTTTTCTCTTCTCTCATACGAGGATGGAAGAGAAGAGGCCCTCTAGGAACAGAAAGGAAGTAGGCCCTCTCTAGATCATACATTGGTTACTTTCTGTTGCTGTGGTAAAACATTGGCAAAAACAGCTCAGGAAGGAAAGAGCTCATTTGGTTTACAGGTAAAATAACTTTAACAGTGTATCATCTAAGGAAGCCAGGACAAGAACTAAAGTTGTGAACCCAGAGATGGGAACTGCATCAGAGACCATGGATGAAGGCTGTTTTCTAGCTGGCTTCCTCTGGTTACTTAGCTACTTTACTTATATAGCCCAGACTCATATGCCTAGGGATAGCAGCACCCCAGTGGGTTGGGCTCCTCTATATCAGTTCACAATTAGGAAAATGCCACACAGTCATGCCCATGGGCCAGTTCCTGACAGAGCCGACTCCTCAGTTGAGGTACCCTCTTCCCAGGTAACTGCACAAAGCCCCATCCATCAACACAACAGCTCGATCATGGACCTCACAGCCTTCAGAGACTGGGAAAGAAATGTTTCTTGCTTTAAAGCTACCCGATTTATGTTATGTTTTTCTAATAGTCAGAGATGATTTTGAAAGCAAGTTACTGAAAGGTTTCTGTACCCTAATATTAAGCCTCTCCACAGGCGCAACCTATCAAACCAAGCCAAATGAAGAATGAATAAGCCCAGGTTTAATCTGAAGCAAAGCATTCCTGGGAGACCCCAGGGGAGAAGAGAAACCCACAAGAGAGACTCACATGGCAGGTTGAGGCGCCTCATCTTAAATAACCTGTAGGCGTGGTCTCGGGCATTTCCAGAGGAGGAGCCACCTTATAGTAGACTTTCTCAGGGGCGGGATCTGGAAGGGCAGTGCCAGGGAGCTGGGGCTTGGGGTATTGAGGGCAGTGTCTGGAACAAGACCCCAAACTGGAGATTCCAAACAGTTACTATGAAAACATTTAACATTTGGACAGCTAGTTGTGCTTGCACGGGAAAGAAGTTAACAGTGTCTTAGGGTTTCCTTGTCCAAGGAATCCACTTTTATTGATTTCTGGCCCTTTGGGGTTTCTGATGAAATGCCAAGAGTTGGGCTCACACTCCCTGAATGCAATGTTGTTTACCCCATGATAGTAAATAAGGTCTAAGCAAGTCTCTTCTGTCAAAGCTCAGGAAAGACACTGCATGGTAACATCCAGTGCTCAGGTGGGAGAAATGAGGAGAAGGAGAAAAAAGAAGGGAAGAAAAAAGAAGAGGGGAGTAGGAAAATAAAAAGGAAAATGGGGAGAGGAGGAGAAAGCAAAGGCCACCATTACCACCCTGAATACCTGCAGGACACACCTGGTACTTCCTCACCTCGACCTCAGGGTGCTAACTTCCACGATGTCAAAGGGAAACTCAGCAGAGGACTAATTATGAACACATTTGAAGTCTTCAAACTCATCTTCCTTAACATAGATCTCTGCAAGGGACCATGACAAGTGGAGCTGTACTTCCTCCAAACTAAAACTTTCCCATCTCTGTCCTTACAGACTTGACATCTTTGCCCAGCATCCTCAGAAGCATCGAGAGGAGGAAAGGGCAATCTAATGCCAGGACCAGAGCTGTGGCAGGCTGGAATTCTTTTTGAAGGAATGGCTTGCTGGGAGAGTGGCCATATGGTCACATTTTATCAGCCCCCCACCCCCACTCCCCACAGCAGCCTTTTGTGATACAGAAAGTTCCTATCTCTAACTGGGTTTGTTTTAGACAAATGTGATGTTGCCCTTCATGTTCTCGAAGGCAGGAGCGGTTTTTGCCAAGGCAGGCTGGGGCTGTGCAAATGGCTTTTTAACAGACAGGCTGCAGGGTGTTTGAGACTGAGATTGAGCCTGGTGGCCGAACAGGGTGAGGTGGATTAAGTGACTCTGGTCGGCCCATAGTGCTAAGGCCACAGGAACTCTGAGATGGAATGTCCTGCGTATTTGGATTCTAAGAGGATATGTCTTCTTACCAACTCATTCAACAAGATTTGCTAAGAACCTACAATGGGAGTCAGGTTTCCAAACGAGAGAGAGAGAGAGAGAGAGAGAGAGAGAGAGAGAGAGAGAGAGAGAGAGAGAGAGAGAACCCTAACATACCTTGCATTATACAAGTGGGAAAAGGGCAGCCTAACAGTAGAATTATAAGTAACTTTACAGGGCAGGTTGGGTGTTAAGAGCTATGGAGAAAGTCAAGTGGCAGGAGCAGAAGAGAGAGCACCAGACAGTGTGCACACAGAGGCTAACCTCATTGAGACATGGAGGAGATGAAGAGTCAGGCCAGTAGTATCAGCAAGAAGAACGTGCAGGCAGCAAGGTCTGCTGGAGCAAAGACCAGAAGAGGGGAGCCTGCCTGGTATGTCCTCAGAGCAGCAATAAGGCAATGGGGGAAGCATCAGGACTTGAGGCCAGACAGCAAGGGAACCACAAGTCAAGTTAGGAATTAGGACAATGCTGGCATTCTTCTTAATAAACCTGTGAGTTGCTATGGGATCAAGGTACATATTTTCTGTTCTTTGGAGGACAGTGCCCTAGGGCACAACATGGAACCCTACTATGAGGGTACAGGTGTAATCTAGGAAAGAGATGAGTGTGGCTAGGCCTGGACTGGAAGAAAGGGAGATGGTGAGAAATAGCTGGGTTTGGGAGGATAGAGTGAGTAGAATGGCCTAGGATTGGAGGTGGAATACACCAGAGGGAAAGTTAGGGAACTCCAAACTACCAACAGGCAGATTGAAAGGCAGTAGCTAGGAAAGGCAGCATGGAAGGGAGCTCTGGAGTGTGCTCAGAACAGGAAAAGATAAATGGAGAAGAAATAAAGGCCGAAGATGGAGCCCGGTTTGCCTCACATGTACAGAGATAGCTGTGTGGTGGAGCAAGCGCTGTGTATGTGTGCACACAACAGTGACTGCCACCTAGGAGTGCACTGAATTTTAAACTTATATTTTATATTGATCACATCCACAGTACCTGGTTGGTTCTGTATGAATCTAAGTTAAGATGCAACAACCTCATCTACGTTTTTCAGTGACAGCCCAACACCCGAATGTCTTCAGTGTGGCATAAGGGATGCTTATAAAAAGGAAAAGGAAGTTTACATGAGCTGTGGTGATAGCTAATTATCCAGTGCACTTTTCAAATGTAGCCAATTCTGTGTATTCCTCTTGAAGAATATGATAATGGGCCAGGGTCACAGAGTTTCCGTCTTTCGGGAGAGCATGCATGGTCTGACCGAAATAACACATAACGCTAAAGTCTCATGGGTGATACAGAGCACTTTTAGATTGAAAGAAAAAGTCCTGAGCTCATGATCCGGATTCCAGCTGAGGCTGGTTGGTAGAGGTGGGTGGAATGGACACTTATTTGCAATATAGACCAGTACACATTGCATGTGCGTGGCCTTTGGAATGTGTAAGTTCCCGCAGAATGTGGACATGAGGTGGCTGAATTAATGGGCTGCAAAACAGGTGTTCAGGTGTTATAGAGACCTGGGTGGGAGCAGGGACAAGTTCAATGAGGTGTCAGTCCAGAAATATTTGGACTCTTTTGTGGAAAAGAATTCAGAGAAAGGATTCCAGATCCACCCAACCCAATCACACTCTGATGCTCTGCCAGCTTCAGAACCTGGACCTCATTCTCCTTGCCCTCAACCCACACTAGGGAAACACATTGAGCTGTGTAAAAACAGTCTTGGAAGGGTGATGGGGTTCCAGGGGCTTCCTAGTGGATGTCCTTGGCAGGCTGCTGACTTCAAAGGCAGGTGCTAGAGACTTTGGATGCAGCACCTCCAGTTCTTAACTGGAGGATTCATGCAGTATTCTTCCACTCTGAGTCCAAGGATAACCTGAGGTCAGGGTGGGGTGTGGGGGCAGGCTGAACCACGAAGCCCTAAGGTCACAGTAAAACCTGTTCCTCTTCACAGGTGAGCTCCCCATTGGAAAGCTTAAGTTTCAATCAGTGAGACAAAATAAAAGAGGGAAAAAAAGGAAGGAAGGAAGAAATGAAAGAGGGAGGGAGAGGGTAGAGGAAGATTAGGAGGAAAAGAGGAAACAAAGGAAGAAGGAAGGGAGGAGGAAAGAAGGAAGGAAGGAGGGACGGAGGGAGGAAGGAAGGAAGGAAGGAAGGAAGGAAGGAAGGAAGGAAGGAAGGAAGGAAGGAAGGAAATGCTGTTGGACTGTTTCAGAAAATGCTGTGATGGAGAAATCCAGGAGATGTCAAAAATGTGTGACAAGGGAAGCGACAAGAGCCCCGCTGCCCAAGTCAGTCAAAACCACATTGGAGCTGTCCCTGGCAAACTGCAGGGAGAAGGGCCTGAGCTAGTGGGAGGCTCAAGGACGCTCCCCTCCAGTGCTATAGTGGCGCATTTCTGACCACTGGCAGTAGCTCTGTGTTCTCCTCTGCTGCATCCATGGTCTATTTATGACCTGAGTGTGGGTTAGCACAAACTTTACTTTCTGTCCACATCCCAAGCACCGTTCTTTCTCGAAGCCATGGCAGATTCCAAAGCCAGCTTCAAGAACTGATCAATTTTTATAAGCCTCCAGCCAGGTAGAGAGTGCCTTTACAAAGCCAGAGCTGTCTCCCTCTCACCGGAGCCCAGGTCTGTCCTCAGAGTAAGCACTTCCCTTTGGCGGGAGCTGATGCTGGCTTGTCTGGCCTGGGTTCCTGAGTTTCTGCTCTCTCCTGTGTTTGGCCCCACTTTGCACACGGCTTTTCAAGAGGGGGAAGAGAAAGAAATAAAAATCCCCCTTTCTGCTTTTCAAGCACCTTGTGAACTTTCCGATGAAGCATCTAGTTTATCAGAAAGCAGCGGTAATCCAAATGGAACCCCATCGACTACTTTATTACTTTAAGATGAAAACCAAGCCGGAGTTCTTGGCGTTGGGGTCCATTTATGCCGTGATCCTTGTCTGCTCCGAACGGAGGCCCATCCCCCCCACATACTCTCCTGCGCTCTGAGACTGACCAACTTTTCCCTCCTACCCACCTTTCCCTTTTTCTCAGGTGAAGCTCTTCAACCCTGTAAACGAGATCAAACTCCTTTCTCCTCAAACTCACCCTTGCTGTGTGGGGTTCGTCCGTCTTCTCTCAGTCTTTGTATTTCTGAATGTGTGTGTGCATACCCGTATGTATGAATATATCTGTGCAGTGCAGGTGCCTGCGGAGGTCAGAAGTCAAGGGTCTTCCTCAAGTCTTCTCCATCTTAGTTTCTGAGACAGGGTCTCCCATTGAACTTGGAGCTCACGGCTTGAACTAGATTGGCTGGCCAACAAGCTCGAGGAATTCCCCTGTCTGCTGTTCTCCATTGCTGACATTGCATGCATACCTGCGGTCTTTTCTTTTTCTCTCTTTCTCTCTCCCCCCCCCCCTTTTTTTTTTTTGACACAGTACGGGGAATCTGACAACAGGTTCTCATCTTGTACACCAAATACTTAACCAGTCGAGCTGTTGTCTCAAACCCTGATTTCAGACCGTCTTGACAAAAGCAGCACCTGCAGGGGTTCCTGGGTTGTTTCTGCTTGTTATTATGTCTCTTTCCTCTGCATTCTTTGGAGTTGCTCGTTGAAGACATCATTGACTACAGTCTCATCTGTTTCCTGGGCTGACCGTGGCCTATTTGAAGTGCCCACCATGTAGCTTCTGTAACAGAGCAACTGCCTGGTTCTTCTAGCTTCCTGGGTGCTGAATCCCGGGCACTGTGTAAGCTGGGCAAATGCTGGATTTTTGAGTGACAAACTTAAACCTACCTTAAAACTCAATTTTAGAGACAAAGGCTCATTACATAGCCCAGCCAGTCTGGCCTTGAACTTGTAATTCTCCTGCCTCGGCCTCCCAAGGAGCCAGAATTACAGGCCTATACTGCTAGGGCTGGCTATGCAATTGCTTTTAAATGCCTTTCAGGATCATCTTATTGTAAATAGAGACTGCTTATTCATTTCTCGGTCACCCAGATCCGAATTATCATACAGAAACCATATTGATTACAACACTGTTTGGCCAATGACTCAGGCGTATTTCTAGCTACCTCTTACATCTTGAATTAACCCATTTCTATTATTTCTATTAATCCATGTACCATCACAAGGCTGTGGCTTACCAGTAAAGTTCTTGTGTCTGTCTTTTTTTGGCAGCTACATGGAATCTGTCTGACTCTGCTTACTCTATATCTCTGTTTAGATTTTCTGCCTGGGTTTATTCTGCCCTGAGATAGGCCAAAGCAGCTTCTTTACTAACCAATGATAATAAAACATATTCACAGCACACAGAGGGGGAACCCTACATCATCTTATCAATTCAGATAGTTGATTTTAACCTGTGCACTAAGGGTTATGTAAATCTCTTTACCAAAAAAAAAATCTACTGACTTTTGAGAGTCCTATTAAAAAGACCAACTTGAAGGATTTACCAGCCACATTTGATCTGGGATAGGAACAAATGAGATCATGAAACCTCTTGTCCAACTCCTGATCTCCCAAGCCTGAATCCCGAAGCCACCACTGGTGTCCCCTTTCATACTTGGCCCACCTTTCAGCCTGGCTGCTAACTTGCCCAAGTGGTCTCAGAAAGACACATACAGTCTCGCTGTGTGTTCTCCACAGTTGTAAGCCAGGCACTCCTTCCTCCTTCCTAGACCACTGTGAGGCCTTCTGGATTGCTGACAATGACATTAACTAATGTCTGAGGAACCCACTGTTTGGGGTACATTACTGAACAGCCTACGCGGTTAGTCCAGAGAGACAGCTACTTTGTAATCTGTGCTTTACTGTGGGAAGTTCAGAAGGCATTTGTCCAAGGTCATACAATGTGCAGAGAGAGCCATGACTCAAATCCATTTCAGCACCCAAGCCTGAGCTGATCCTCCCCAGGCATAAATAACAGAATCCAGATCTTTCAGTGTGAAGGTCAAAGCCATCAAACACCGCCATCTCTCACCTTCTTAGCTTTCGATTCCAGCTTATCTCCTCCTAGCCTAAGCTACTGCTTCTTACCAAAGACAACCCCTTTATCTGGCCAGTTCACTCCTTATCACAACAACATTTAAGGGCCATTGTTAAATTTACACTTCCCAAGAGCAATCTACAGACGTCTGCTCTCAGGGCTGGTCAATTCCCGCATGCCCACCTGACTGCCTCTCTGCTGCCTCAGAGCAGCAGCCTGCTTGCCTTATGTTAGTGGAAAGTACCTGTGTCTTTCATTACACCGTGGAGAGAGGAGATACAGTTTATTCCCTTCCCTCCACACTGGCACTTGGTACGTACCCTCTATCTGAGAAGCCTCCAATAAGTTTGGTGGAGCTGTACCACAGGCTTCTGTGTAATTGAGACTTGGGTTACTAGTATTGGCAACAGGTGAGAGGCATCATGGCCATTCTTGGTAATCAGTTTCCAAGAGGCGCATAGACCTCAGGCATCTTTATACTCAGGGCTGCCTGAATGAGCATCAAGACATCAATGCTTTCCAAATGAGCATCAAAATTTCCCTGTGGCTTATAGCTGGAGCCCAGTATGTAACATGCAGAAGTACTTACTCTGTACCAGTTATAAGTTCTCTCTGAGGTAACTGTCTCTCTTCTTCGGCTAGTACCAAGTAACCGCAAGTATCAATGGTAGCAAAATAGTAATGATACAAGCTAACATTTCATTAGACTTCACATTTTAACTTCTGATTGATCCTCAGAACCCACGAAGAAGGTAGATACAGATAGCATCCTTTTTCTGGAAAAGAATCTTTAGGTTCAGAAAGTCCAGGTAAAACCACAAGATTACCCAGCTAGCAAGTGGCTGACCAGATGCAACCTGACACCCCCATTCCTGCCACACTACCAATCCAACTTTTTCCAAACCAAGGTTAATAAATGTCTGTTTCCTCTCCTCTTTCTCATATGCTAGCAGAGTTAGGCACAAAGGCCAGGGCTTGGAGCAGCTGACAGCTTCCATTCCTGGCTTTGTGTTTGCATGCTGGTGTACAAGAGACTTTTACAGGCTGATGGGCCATACAAGGACGTCCACTCACATCTGGGTCATCCTTAATCCTCTCATTAAACTTCTCAAAAGGAGAAAGTAGTGGAAATGGTGGTGGCTGTGTACAGGTTGGGCTCAATCGCAGATGGGACGTAAAGTCTGGCACGCCATGGGCCATGAGTCATCGGAAGCCCAAGCTGTGTGGAGGACAGCAGGAAACCACAGGACCTGGTGTCACTCTTGCGGTGACAATCTGTTGGGAGGCTGGAAGACTGTGGTGGTTCAGCTGTTCCCTGATGGCTGCTTCCCCACCAGTTCCAGACTCTGTTTGTCTTGGCCAGTCAGGATGTGGAACGCTTACGGGCTCCGGCAGTGCTACCAAGGGAGACACATCCACTTCCTGTTCCTTCACCCCCATTTCCTGTCTCTCCTTTCCCTGGAATGACTGCTGCACCATTTTGTACAGTTCCTTCCTGCTGAGCAGAGACAGGTTTATGGATGGTGGGAACACATGGACTCTTCACCTTGGCAGCAGCAGCTCACCACATAGAATAATGGTCTTTGAAGTGGTCTTGGCTCCTGAGTGAACACGGAATATAACCTCTAGCAACAAATACTCTGCTTGGCTCTCGGGGTCACAGCTTCTTTGATATAAGATGGTGCTTTGAACCTCAAGTCCAACAAGGAGCCTCTAATCCTGCCATTCTCCCCTCTTGATTTGTTTCTGTTCCACTTAGTGCATAGATCATACTCATCTTCTGGAAAATTCAGCATCTGTCTTTTTCATTAAAACAAACAAACCAACAAACCTTCAAAACAAAAAAATGAATGTTTTATAAACTTAGTTAGCTATTGGTATATGCCTGAGGCTGTATCATGTCCACAGGAAGTTAAAGAAACCCCTTTTAATCAAGCATCTAGGAAAACATTTAATAAACACTAGGAGAGTTGGAGCAATTATTTGGGCTAAGAGTGAGTTTGGTTATTTTTGTTTTTGTTTTTTGTTTTTGTTTTTGTTTTGTTTTTTCAAGACAGGGTTTCTCTGTGTAGCTTTGGTGCCTGTCCTGAAACTAGCTCTTATAGACCAGGCTGGCGGCAAACTCACAGAGATCCACCTGCCTCTGCCTCCCGGATGCTGGGATTAAAGGCATGCACTACCACCGCCTGGTTAAGAGTGAGATTTTTTTTTTTTAAAGAAAGTGTGGAGTTTGGTTTTAAAGGAAGGGTTAAAGACAACCATTGCTTCTGAGGTAGAATAACTAGTTAGTCTCTTTATTCTTGTTCATAAAATAGATAAGCAAGCACCTCTCTCTTGAGTTGCTCATACGCGTTAAGGAAACAATGTAGTATCAATTACTCGACATAATCTCTTGCATAATAAGTGGTCTATAACTAGAAACAATGATGCTTGATCATATTAGAACACAGAAACAAACACAGGACATTAAGCTAAGTTTTCAGTTTCCTTTTCCAATAAAACTGGATAAAAATCAAGGAGAAAATAGCTTTAGGCATTTACCCAAAGCAAGGCTACATGTTTAGAACTATAGAGAGGCCTTTGTTGAGATAGCTGTAAGGGTTGCTAAACTGAGATCACACAGATGGCCGGAAGCTTCTACTTAATCCAGCTTCCAAACCTTTCCAACTGTCTCCCACATAGCAAGGATCAGCCTTTCCACACGACACACACAAAGACAGATCCCTGAGTTCCTGTTACAGATAACATCTGGACCCATTTCATAGATAGGCACAGTTGACCCACCAGAGTTCTAAACGAGTGCTTGTCAAAAGCATTTGGACACTGTGGACCGTTCAATAATATTTTAACGTGCCATCCATAGTTCTTGTTCTTTCTTTGTCTACTCTTGTCTGGAAATCCGCACACTTGCTTCTGAGGTTGCAGTCTCCAACAGTAGAACCTCCTGAAACAGCAACCCCTGTTGTTCACGTGCTCTAAGAGGAGGCTGGTACCCTTATGAACTCTGAGCCCTATGCACCAACTTCTGAACCTTCCTAAATATGCCTGTTTGATGTCTTATACATTTTCTTGCCCAAAGCTAAGATCTGTTCTCATTTTTCTCAAGATATTTTCGTGCATCTTTAATAAGCAAGCTGTTGTAGAAAACATACTGCTGTAGTCTAAACATTTGAATTCGCAGCAGCCGCAGGCTTATCTATTTGAAGTCTGTGGATAGAGCTTCTTCCAGGGAGGACATGTCAAAAGGCAAGTCCTTGCATCATGAAAAAGTCATAAAGGTGGTTGGTTTTCATTTTGTTTTCAATAAAAAAAAATTAAACCCAAAGAGCAGAGCATCTTCATTCTTTTAGAAGCCCAGATGTTTTCTGATCTTTCCAACATTTTTAGCCTCTTCTTTGGCCATCAGAGTATGGGCTTGATTTTCCTTTGAATTTTGTGCCATTGATAAGACCCAGAGCCAGTATTCAACATGTATTGAATATCTAGTTACATTTTCCAAACAGCACAAAAGTCCTTTCTTATAGAGTATGATTCCCGGTAAACTTGGAAGAGGTCAACTAGCTTAATAATACACACATTCAAGGAAGGCAAGCATCTCTGCACTCTCCTTCCACTCATGTAACTCATCCACAGACACATCTTTTTCTCCGCTGAGTACACTTGTTTGCATTTATGTCGATCAGCTCTCATGGAGCAAGAAATACGCTAAATATCAGACATTGTGACTTTTAATCGAAGTGGGTGAGAGTCACAGGAGTTTAAACTGGGAAAGTGATTGATCCAAAGCATGAGTAAGGTTCACTAGGAGAGTTATGGTCCCACAGGGAAGAACTTGCTTCTAGCGTGAGACTAGCTAGGCTGGAAACTGCCTCCTCCATTAATGGGGCAAGTTTCTGAACTCTGACCAGTCTTGTTCTCCTCTCAAAATAGGGATCACAGTCATGTTTATCACACAGTCATAGAAAGCATTAAGCGTATGAAATGGGAGCACCATGGACCACTGTCAGCAAAATGCTCAACTTTTCTCTTTAAAAGGAAGAGATAGTATCCAGGAAAACTATATGAGGTAACTTCGTTTTTGGTCTTGGAGATGGGTAGGCATTTATAAAAGGACAAGAGACATTGCAAGGGGGACAGAAGAACATTTCCAAACCTGAAATCATACATGTGTACAGCATTAGGAAGCACGTGGTGGTCAGTGTGGTCAGACAGCATACACTCATGCATCAGTTTAGCAGTGAGGATATGTTTTGAGAAAGGCATCATTAAGCAATCTGGTCATTGTGCAAACATCAAAAACCATATTATACAAATGAAGATGGCTATAGCATCACTAAGGGATGTAGTCATATGGAAAAGCTGAGGCATACTTGGGGCCAACATGAACTTCAAAGCAGTTACGTGGCAGATGACCATATCCATGGGGTGAAAATTGAGACTGGACAAGCAGTGTAGGATAGTTTCCAAGGCCCTGTATTCCAAGGTGGAGTTCATGCTTTATACAGGAAACACAATTCACTACAGAAGCGAGGGCTCAGTCCTGGAGAAAGAGGAGGTAAGGAGAGTCTCTCAGCTGCCAGCTGACCTCCTGAGAGTTCACATAGAAATGTTAACTCTGTGGTGTTCATCAGCTAGTCCTCCGGTATTTTCCATGTAAACAGTTCAGAATCACAAGGCCCTTGCCATCCTCTTCCTCCTTGACTGTTGATGTCCTTACGTTCTTCTTATGGAAATAGTGACGGTGGAGAACTGGGAATTCCAGAGTCCTCCTCACTGAATCATCATGGGCAAGTCATATTGGATAGTGGTTGGCCAAGATGTCTTCTAAGGTTATCTCCAGTTTTAATTCATTATTCCAACTTACCAGAATTTGTCAGTTTTAAGGAGTTGGGCCGAGAGCACATAGTGAGTGAATAGGTAGAGCAGGATTTGGCCGTAAGCGCCCCTGCGATAGTCTGTGCCTCTCAGTTTTATTCTGTGCTGGGTCTACATTGTGCCTAGCAGTTCTTCCCCGGACAATCAAGGAAGTTTCCTTTGTTGTCATTTGTATTTTAAGAACTGCAGTTATTCTCAAATTCAGATTTAGAATTCTACTTGGAGCTAGTGGGTTTTGTGGTCTGTTTAATTAAAATTCTAGAACACAGAGTCCTCCACAGATGCCTTACTCTGGAAAGCATCCTGGGAGTTCAACCCTAGTCAAAGAATTGTAGTGTTTATAGCAAAATTTTCCCTGTACTGTGGGCTGGCCTATAGACAGGACCTTTTCTTCTGCTCTCAAGAGGCAATTTATTAGTCTGATTGCTCTTATTACAACACTCTGGGTGGCCAGATTCTGTTGTTTTGAAACACAGGTGGTGGTGGTGGTAATGGTGTGGTGTGTGTGTGTGTGTCTGTGTGTCTGTGTGTCCATCCTTTGTTGGGTGGGATGATCTGTCTATAATGAAGTCTCCCAACTTCAAGCAAGGACTGTTTTGTTTTGTTTTAGAGATTCAAAGTATGGAGATAACACTCTGCTTTAAACTGTGGATGACATTTTCAAAAACGTTTAAACCATGTTTGTTATCCAGGGGCAAAGAGATTCACGTAAAGGTTTAAACACCCACTGTATGGATTTCAAGCTATGTTGCTGACTTTTAAAAGTTTTCTTGGGATAGTGTATGTTATTGGCTTTGAACTCATCCCTAAATTATGCCAAGTGTTTGTTCCTCTCTTAACTGTTAGGAGTCTCTCTTAGCAGACTCTCTGGAAGGCCACACTTTTAGAGACTCTCATAAGGATATGCAAGCTGAGTGAGAGAATTCGATCTTGTTTCTTGGGGTTAACCCAAGATGATTAAACCAATTAAATAACCAAGTAGGGTAAATCAGTAATAATGATGATAATAATATAATCATATATTAATAATTGAATATTATAATATATATCCCAAGTTATAATAACCAATAACTCAAATTAGGTAGCTCCATGGTAGCTGTATCTTACTTTTGTGTGTTCATATGTCTCTAGGCTGGGGGAGATCCAGGTGTGTGGATACATTTGTGTAAATGCCACAGACATGGAAAATTCTGCAGCACAATGCCGTCTTCACTCTCTTCTAAGAAGAGAACTTGATTCCTGGTCAGCTGTTCGGAACCTACTCATTTCTGAAACTTTAGAACCAACTCCACAAATAACTTCCCGGTGTCAGGCACATCTCTTTCCGTCAAATGCTGCACTCACGTTCTCCAAGCCCTCTGGTCTCTGGCTTACAGCAAATAATTGCCCACAGCTGCTGAGAGCTGGTTTATCCTCCAGTAAAGGTCAGGATGGCTGACTAAACATCAGAAGGAAAACTTCTGAAATTTGGTGTTTAGACTAGGTTACATCTCTGTTTATCTCGCTGGGTTTTGTTGTAACTAAATAGGCAAATGTGGGCTGTGGCAAAGGCAGGGCAGGGAACCTGGATATCATGCTGTTCTTTCTGGATCTTTAATACCAATGCCTGGAGCCCTTCTCTGCTTTCTGTGCCTCAGTTTCCTGTGTCTTGGCATGCAGATGTGTATACAAGGATCTCTCTAGCTTCTGGCCATGCGGAGTAGTAAGTGTAGATATATGTGTACGATTCATGACAACAAATATTGTTCTTTTCATAAACCTAGAAGCAGGATTGGCAACTATCACCGGAAGTAAAAATCTTCCCATCATAAGGTCCTCTGGAACATTTGGTGAAGGGGAAGACATCCTTCAGCACCAAGAAGGGAAATCAACCAAAGGCTCTAGTTCTCTCTGGAGAGGAGAGCATCAGGGCCTGCTGGTGCATGTCCATTTCTCAGGGGAGCTGAGAGGACAGGGTACACCTGCCGTGCACATCTCCATATGAGATTTCTAGGCTTGACCTACGGCATAGCCCACACAAAGTCTCTCTCCAGCTATGTCTTGGGACTTCAAGGAGGAGGCCTACTAATAGGTTGAGGTGGGAGGCATCCTTCCAAGGATAAAGATTTATTGGGTTAAAATCTAATGCAAGCATGGTTTTCTTTGGAAACAGCAAGACAAGGGAAGAAAGGATAAGCATGGACAAGTCCAAAGAAAATGATGGCGACTTCCATGAGTGACCAGAGGGGAAGGGGAGAGGAGGAGTAGACACAAGGGAGAGAATAAAGAACAAGAGGCACCTGATGCCTCGTTCACAGGAAATTCATGACCTGCCAACTTCCACCAGGATCATTTCCCACCTGCGAGGCTTCCTAAGGTGTCAAATGGGGCTCTCTGACCTCAGTCTCTGCATTAGCAAGTGATTCTTTCCCATTATCACTTTAAGTCGGGCAGAGAGTAGATTGAATCTGATTGGAGCTCTAGGAGATGGTCCTTATTAGGCATCCATTTCTTTTATGCATTTCAAGAGTCTGAAGACATCTTCAACTATACCTTAGCGTACCGCCTGGTGCACAAGAATCCTTCAAAGATATGTATTATTATTTTTTGTGTCACTTCTACATCTCCTGCACAGCGTATCATCTCTCACCGGTCTTTCTTTTCTACTAAAGGTCTAAGGCCAAGACTGAGCAACTTTATACAAATCTACCCACAGCTTCTTTTGTAGGCTATAACTGTCCAACAGAACTTTCTGGACACATCAATATGGAGCCACTGTCTACACTTGAAATGTGGTATGATGCCTGAAAAGCAAAATTTCTAATTCATTTAAATTCACTTAAATTTAATAACCATGTGTGGTTAGTGGCTACTCACTTAGACAATACAGGCCTTATTATTTTCTTTTTATTTCCCTCTAAAGATATCTATTCTACTTGAGTTTTTTCATTCTTTGCTATTTGGCCTCTGGAATCTAAAGTTTCATTCCTACAGATTTGTGGACTGCAAAACATGGCCAAGTTGCAGGCTGAAATCGACCCTCACACCCTGGCATGGAGATGCACTGATATAGGAGAGGAGAGACTTATTTTTTTTTTCTAGCTCCCTACCTTGCTCACAGGTGCATCAATGTCAGCCTGGCCCCTGGCCCCTGTGCTCTTTCTCTAGACAAAGCACCTTGTTTTCTGAGCTTGACTCAGACGGTGCTTCTCTGTCTTCAAAATTCCCAATACTTTCCTTTATCTGGGAAACTTGGCAGGGGTCTGGAGTTAGTCGCTCAGAATTTGAAGCCATGTGCTTTGTTAGAGTTCCTGCTGTGCCAGGTACCTGGGATGGAACCTTGGACATATACCATCACTCTCATCCTTAAGGTATTCAGTTATAAAATGACGCAGTAACAATGGGATCTCTCTTACAGCGAGGGACTATTCTTATGAGTTAACAAAGTGGCAGTGAAGTTGGGCTCATAGCCTGGGGTCTGGCTCAAAAGTGGTGTGGTGTGCTTGTCTGCTTGTACATTCCCATTTTCAGTAAATGTGTATTAAACTTACCATGTACTACACACATTCCGAGCCCAGGGAGAAGCAACACAATGGTATCTAAACACAGATAAAATCCCTGGCCACCGTGGGGAGTGGGGGATGAGTGCAGGTAATAACCCAAATAAAGATAAATATGTGAGCAAGCCAAAGGGAAATCTCCTGGCACTATGACTAGAAAGAGAGAGAGAGAGAGAGAGAGAGAGAGAGAGAGAGAGAGAGAGAGAGAGATTGAGTAGATAAGGAGATAGATGGATTATAGGTAGATAGAAGATATATAAATTATAGATAGATAATAGGTAGATGATAGGTGATAGATGATAGATAGATAGATAGATAGATAGATAGATAGATAGATAGATAGATGATAGGTAAATAATAGAGAGATAATAGGTAGATAGATAAATGATAGGTATAGATACAAACAGACAGACCAGAAAAGGCTTTTCTGAGGATGCTGGGAGCCCAGCTCAGGAGTATGAGTAAGTGCTGGCTTATTGAGGAGGAAAGGGAACAGTGTTCTAGGAAAGGGAAAAGCACATGCAAAGGCTTTGACTACACAGAATTAAAAATCTCCCAGAGGGCATACAGGAATAGGACACAGTTGGTAGACCAGCCCAGGCAGAAGCTTACAGGACACAGTTGGTAGACCAGCCCAGGCAGAAGCTTACAGGACACGGTTGGTAGACCAGCCCAGACAGAAGCTTACAGGACACAGTTGGTAGACCAGCCCAGACAGAAGCTTACAGGCACTGGCAGGAAAGTAGAGAAGAGACAGGACCTGCTTGCTTCCCCAAGAAACCCTCAGACTTCAGCTCCTAAAATCGGCTGAACTGAAGCTCCTCATGAAAGCAAGGATAGTTCTGGAAAGTTTTTCAAATTGTTCTGAAGGATTTGAGGGGTACTCAGAAGCTTCTTTCAACCAGTAATGAGGACATGCTATGTTTTTTTTTTTTTTTGAGAAATTAGATGAATATATTTTTTTAAATTTTTATTTATTTATTAAAGATTTCTGACTCTTCCCCGCCACCGCCTCCCATCTCCCCCTCTCCCAATCAAGTCCCCCTCCCTCATTAGCCCAAAGAGCAATCGAGTTTCCCTGCCCTGTGGGAAGTCCAAGGACCACCTACCTCCATCCAGGTCTAGTAAGGTGAGCATCCAAACTGCCTAGGCTCCCACAAAGCCAGTTCATGCAGTAGGATCAAAAACCCATTGCCATTGTTCTTGAGTTCTCAGTAGTCCTCATTGTCCAATATGTTCAGAGAGTCCGGTTTTATCCCAGGCTTTTTCAGATCCAGGCCAACTGGCCTTGATTAGTGATCCTAGAGAAGCTAACTAAGGAGAACCCAAAGAAAACCATATAGGCATCTTCCTGAATATTAACCTTCATCAGGGGATGAAAAGGAGACAGAGACCCACATTGGAGCACCGACAGAAATCTCAGGTCCAAATCAGGAGCAGAAGGAGAGAGAGCACGAGCAAGGAACTCAGGACTGCGAGGGGTGCACCCACACACTGAGACAATGGGAATATTCTATCGGGAACTCACCATGTTAAGTTTTGACAGCACAGTGTGCCTCCCTATTTGAGGGTCTACCGCTGTCTGAAATGCTTTGCTCTAACATTCAGAATCAGTCTCTTTGTCCCAAACTTTCTTGTATAAATTGGTGATGCCCTGCTTACAGGAAACATAAAAGGAGAGTTCACTCTGTTTTCTAGGTTGTATGTGCAACTTAAGAAAGAGTATTCTGACTTCCGCCTGAGAAAAGATCATGATGCCAACTGGAGAAATCCATTTCTCTGTGCTGCCACCAAAACCAAACAGACACCAGGAGGGAAAGAAAAGTTCCCCAGCTAGGCTCCTTTTCCCAATGGCAAGGCTTGCATGAAAGTAATAAGTGAAACCAGCTTAGGGGGTGCATCCACTTGTCCCCCAGGCATGGGGGACTCCAAATGACAGACAGGATCTAAGAGCAACCTTCTTGTGTGCTCTCTCTGCAGAGGTCAGCGTTATTATGTTGATAAAAACACAAACCTTCACTTTCTTATTCTTTAAGCTTTCCTCTGATGCAGTTCAAACCTGTACAGATTTTTGTATTCAGGGGGAGGTCATAGAAACTTCAGCTTCAGGTGATTTGTTGGAGGAGGGGCTGCTTGTTCATTCCTGGCAGCCAGACCTGAAATAATCACACAGAAAACTATATTATTTAAAACACTGCGTGCCCCATTAGCTCTAGCTTCTTATTGGCTAACTCTTACATCTTAATTTAACCCATTTCTATTAATGTATGTATCGCCACATGGCTGTGGCTTACTGGGTATAGTTCCATCTGGCTCTGGAGTAGCTACATGGCTTCTCTCTGACTCCACCCTTTTTTTTCTCCCAGCATTCAGTCCAATCTTCCCTGCCTAACTCTGCTCCAGCCCACCCTGCTCTGCTATAGGCTCAAAGCAGTTTCTTTATTAACCAATGGTATTCACAGCATACAGAGGGGAAGTCTACATCAGTGATTCACTCTAGAAGGCGCACTTACCACCAGGAAAGGAATCTAGCCTAGAGGTTGAGCTATGCCAGCAAGGGTAAACTCTTTCTGCTGTGTTTGAAACCTCAGCCTCAGATAAAAGTGTTCGGTTCAACATCATACCATAAGGACTGTTGTGTACCAAATGATGCCAACTGTCTTGTCTAGCTGCATAGGAGGAAATTAGAAAATGGCTCCTCACTCATGTACTGAAACCCATCTCCTTCACTCTGATTGGGTCACAAGAAGTCACATGCCTCCTCTCAGACCAATAATAGTCTCCTTGAAAAAAATCATGTTCTGATTGGCTTAAGCTAAATAAGATTTACCCCACGGGGGGGGGGGGGGGCTAGCTAGCATGGTTTCCGGAGTAGAATTGAGCATGCATTCAAAAGAAGAAAAAGAAGGGAGGCATAGGGAAGGCAAATGGACCACGTCCTCCAAGCAGCGAGCTCCATTCGAGAAAAATAAGATGACTTTATAAGTCTCCGAAGCTCCACTTCCTTCATGCACCCAGTCACTCGCTCACTCCGTGGCTATTTATTGGGTGTTTACTCTGCATGGGGAGCTAGAGAAACTTACTGAGGCACCTCAAGAATTTTTCAAATACCTCTGCACATATTTTTCATTCGCTTGGCACATGTGGAGGCCAGTATCCACAGAAAGAGGCAGATGCATTCATGTGGTACATTAAAGAAAAAAAAAAACCATGTGCCTAACACTCAGGTCTCACATTTAGATCTTCATAAATCTGGATTCCATGGGGACCAGGTCATGGTATCATTTCTGGCCACTGTCGAGGAAGATTTACGATGGTTGTTTGCGTGACCCAACCATATGCTCCGGCTGGGGAAATCGTCTGGTTAGCCTGCTTTGACGTATGTATTAATGACAAAGAAAGTTACACCACACCACAGGAAAAAGACAACATAAAAACATCCCACAATTTATCAGGGACATGCCTGCAGAAATAATGACCTTGGTAAAAAATCAAGAGCTGATTAAAAAGAATTAATGGATACTTCATGAAAAAGATGTCAGGGTGGGAGGGTCTGGAAGCCAGCTGTCCTAACATTTCTGGGGCCCAAGGTGCATTTTATTGGCTCCGCGAAGTGCACGCTGTTAGCCCCACAGCAGAAGAGCGTGAGCGCAGGTCTGACAGCCAGTGCTCTCTTTCTGGTCTTACATCCTTTCAAACCAGAGCTCCAGTCTCAAGAGCAGCAGCGTTTTCAAGGAGACAAGATCATTTCCTGTGTATGGCCTGAATAATCGGAATGTCTCAAGTGGAGTCCAGAGAATGGGCCCTTAGGCTTAAGCAACCCAGGAGATTCCAAGATAAAGGCAGAGAACGAAGGAGGCAAACCCATCTATCCCTGCTGCCTCTTTTGCAGAGATACTACTATCTATATGCTGAAGGAGGATATGGAGGTTAAATAGAGCACCCGATCGAAGCTAGCTTGGCAGCAAGCAGAGATAGGGGGTGATTACAAAACAACATCAAAAGGCAATGTTGTTGTGTGCAGAATGCACAGGAATGTGTGTGCTGGGATAGGTGGGTATGAATGCCTGTGCCTTTAGAAGGCCCGAGGAAGATGTCAAATGCTTTGTTCAATCACTAAGTGTTAGTTCTTTGAAACAGGGTTTCTTGCTGACTACAAAGCAAAGCAGCCATCCCCTGTGATCCTCATGTCTCTGCCTCTGAAGCAGGGATACAGACACATGTGCACAGCTATTCCTACCTTGTCTTATTATTTTTTTTTTAACGCACGAGAGCTAGGATTCAGACTCAGGTCCTCATACATCCACAGCAAACATTCTTACCTACTGAGCCATTTCTGTAGCCCAAGGGAATTTGAAAAGTGAAGCCTTCTCTACTCTGGTGGAGACAGACAACGGCACAACTCCCTACCCTGTCAGAAGCCATAACCCTTGAACACTGGAGAGTATGAATTTTAATTCATATAAATAAAAAAAAACAATGAAATGTCCAAGTTCACACTTTTTCATTTTATACCTCTAAATGCTAAGGCAGGTATTTGTAATAAAAAATTTTAGTCTCTGGGTAGACAGGATTGACAAGTGACAGGTCCACCTTTGACTCCCAGACTGGACATAATTCTTCCTGTGCCTGCCTGGCTGGACCTACTAATTCCCTCTGTGCTTGCCATCCACACAGCAGCCACCATCTTCTCCCTTCACTTTTAGTTGCTTAGTTTCTGTTCATGCCGTGCACATCAGCTGGTCACACCCTCCAGGAAAGCCTCTGCCAGGTCCTGGACACCTGCTCCTTCTCCGTTCTCCCCAAAACCGTCCCTGCTACTCTGCCCACACACCTGGAATTGCCATAGACTTTGAAGTGGGGTGTACAGCAACCCTGGATCTTGATGTTTGCTGTATCCAAGCACTCAGGGCAACACTAGAAATACAGAAGTATTTGAAGTGGCTGAATATTAAGGCAGATGGATTCGGATTGGAAAGGGTACGAGAGAAGAACAAATCAGGCTTATTTCAACCCCTCAACTGTCAGGGTTACCTCATTTTGGCAAGTAACAGTATGCTCAAGCAAGATAAAGGCTTCAGCGACAGGCTATGGTAGACAACACAGTGCAAAAATTACTGGGTTCCCCAAGAGACCAGGTAGTCTTTGGAAACCCAGGTAAATTTTTTCCTGTGTCAAATTGCCATTGTTTTTCTGCAGAAAGCTTTATTTCTTCCTTCTCTTCTAATTTAATTTCCTAGGTTTCATGTCCACATGTTGGAAAACGGTCACTCAAGGTTAGTTTTTCTCCCTTCCTGGAAAGGAACGAGGCCAACTAGCTTGTTTCTTGTTGAGTCTCAGTGCAATGGGAGGGTGAATCTGACCGCTTGGGGATGGGATCTCCCTGCACTACAGTCAACGGGCCATGCTGTGGATCTCACACCACACACAACTGCCAGGGCTAAGCCCATGCTTAGAGAAAATGGGCCGTCTTCTGGTTGAGTAGAAACTCAAATTAGTAACTGTTGCTTTGGCAGAGAAACTTGGAAAGGAGCCCCCATAATCTTTATCTACAGCTGCTCAGGGTCTTGAATAGGGGAAGGATTTACAACTTGCTTTTAACTACCAGAATGTGGCAAAAAGAATAAGATACGTGTGATCGTTGGCTCATGACCACACAGGTGAGACTGCAGCATCCATCTTACTGGAGTCTCTCTTCCTTGCCTGCTTTGTGACTGCAGATGGTGGTGGGGAATGGGGAACTGAAGGGCCCTGTCTGGCCTGCGTCCCATGACTGTCAGGAACCTGAAGTTTTGTCCTATGGTTGCAGGAAACTAAATTTTGTTAAACAACCCAAATAAGACAGCAATAGACTCTTCTCCAGTCAAGGTCCCAGACAGAGGAATAAGCTGAGTCATGCCTGGACTTCTGACTCACAAAATATGAGTTGTTTGGAATTGCTAAGTTTGTGGGTGATACTACACACGTCAATGGGGGAACTACCAAAACCACAGGCCGGGCTTCCGCTAAAGCTGCAGTAAGGAAGTTCGCAGGTTCTCAGCACGTACCTGAAGGTGAACTCCAGCTCAAGGTCACACCATTCCAGGTGGTCCAGCAATGACATAGTTGAAGGACTGTCTTGAGCCCTCAGCAGGGAGTCCTTTCGCACATGGTATATGAGTTTAGCTTTGATAACCAGCTAGAGTACTGATGAGTAATGATGGGAATCTTCTGTTTCTAGAGCTGGTAGTGAATTGACCAAGGGTCTTTTAGAGATCATGCTGAAGATTTCCATCCTCACAGGTTCAAAAGAGTAACAAGTCCACTGGGTGAGATGGGTGGCTCAGAAAAGAACTTGAGAAATAGAGGTGATGATGAGAAGGTGGACCGCCTAGAAACTTCTGTCCTGAGGCAAGTCTGTGGGATGTCTTTTCTGTCCATGAACTACCTTAAAGATACCAATATTGATGCCTCTAAATTGGGAGTGGAGAAGGCACATTCCCCATCTGTTCCCTGGAAGACATCCTCTCCCATCCCCAACTTTAGTTAACACCAAAGTTGTCCACTACATCATCTCAGAATGTACCTGGTCTCTCCTTCATAGATCAGGAAGATACTGAGTTTTGATAATATCTTCAATATTATCCAGACTTTGATATGCATCATCAACAACATTTGCTTTTTAAAATTCTAGCTTACAGAATCAGAGCTATGACCATCAAAGAAGTTTGGGTAACTGCTTTGTTTTGTTTCTAGAGTGTGTCCTGTGTGATAACAATAGTTCTTGTGCATGTTAGAGGGACTACAGTGATCCAAAATGGAAAAGATTTCACGTCTGCATATCACATCGAAAGTTCAGAGAAACGCTGTAGTAAAGGGTTGCTGCACAATCCTTAGAGTTGAGCCCCCAAGACTGCAGGAGCCTTGAAATCATCTTTGTCAAAGGGGCATGGCCCAGGATAAGGAGTAGGAGACAATACTTTCTGAACAAAGGCGCCCAACATGGCTCCTGGAAAATCGTGGATGCTCCACACCCTGTTAGACAATTTGGAAGTTTGTCTCTGAGGAACAAGGCTTCTACAGTGTTCAAGTCAACAGCTTAGGAATGGAATAGAATTCCCTTGGTCCCCTCATTTTAGGAAGATAAAAGATGTTAGCTTTCGGGGGGCTTGCTTCAGTGCCCTTTTTGTCTCATGCCACCCTTGCTTGGCCCTGGAGCCCCATCAGACCCCGCCCCAGTTCCCACCAAATACAGAACATGCATTCACACACACACACAGATGCCTGTGTATAGCATGCACCTATAACATACATGTTCATTCATTCTCCCTGATGTGTGAAAGCCCTTTTTGTTTCCTTTCCCTCTCATTTGGGTTTTGGTGTGGAGTTGGCTCGGCCTCATCTACCCTCCCAGGCAGATTCTGTCCTCACAGAGAGACTGTGCTGAAAACAGGCTCTCTGCTGGGCTGGGGAGAAAGTACGAGGTCAAGTAATTCTTCCCTTTCATTATCTTCCCATCCCACACACCTGCCACAGGAAGGTAAGCAATCACAGCACCCATGAGTCATCCCACAGGGACTGTGTATTCTGTGAGATGCGGTTTAGGGGGGTAATCATCCCACTAGAAGTAGGTGTTGACCAGCAAAACAGCATCTCATGGCATACAACTAACTGTTTAGCAAGCTGCTTAGAGACAGAATATTCTTATCTCCTCGAGTCTATAAAACTGAAATGAGCCATGACCCGTGCTCAGCATGCCTCCCACACATAGATTAGGCATCTCACAAGAAACTGATTCTCAGTAGATACTAAGAACAGGAAGGAAATGTGCATACACACATGTATATTAATAATTAATATAAAATATAATTAAATAATATGGAATTAATAATAAGGATACATGAATCATTGCCTTAATCAGTGCCTCAGAAAGATGAGTTCAAATGCAACAGTTCAAATATCTAGCTACCTCTTAACAATCACTGGGTTTTGTAGCAAGTATTAGCTCAGTTAATACTTGCAGAACCACTCTGAGAAAGATCCCATGGTGGGAACTAACTCACTGAGGTGCTCTCAAGCTCAGTAAGGTTGCAGTCTGAAAGGGATAAAGCCCTGGCAGGGACCAGTCTGGCCCACATCCTTGTCCATAGCTAGCCCTAGCCTGCTTCTCATGACATTGTGAAATGGAGCCCGTCCTTTGCAGCTGGACATTCTGCTCTGAATTTTACTCTAAGCTTCTAGTCACCAAGATGATTTTAAATTTAGAAACTGCAATGAGGACTGAGTTAAAAGACCTTTCTAGAACGATACCTGGATGTAGCTTTTATTATTATTATTATTATTATTAATTATTATTATTATTATTATCTGAAGCATTTGAAGCATTTTGCAATGGAGAAAGCAGAGCATCAGAGAGGCTAGGCTATACGTCCTAGGTCACACAGTCATCAGTGGTAGACGTGATAGGGAAAGCTGGGTTGGTTTCCCTGTCTTCCTGTGGCTGGGAGGTGCTCTAGCGAATCTTGCAGTACATTCTCCTGAGCCCCAGAGGGTGGAAGAACAGCAAACTGTTTTCACAGTCTATTTCTTCTACGTGAGCACCCCCACCCGTAGAGCCAGCCACCAATGGCACTGGACGTGCTGGGAAGCACCCTCCCGGATCTGCAAGCTATCAGTGGAGCTAAATCTAAATGTCAGATCACATCCTGCCTGACACTTAGCCTTCCCCGTGCGGACATAAAATGAAAACCTCCCTGCACACTGCTTAGCCATGTTCTAAAGCGTTTTCCAGACTCTTCCTTCTGCTCTGCCTTTCACAGTCCTCTTTAGCCCTGCCCCGTGAAGAGCAGCTTCATGTAGGAGGTGGTCAGGGTGTGTATTTTCAGCCCACCTTTACACGTTAGTGACTCTTGCTCTTCTCCATAGTACAGGAGCCTACGAGGGCTTGAAACTCAAGTCAGGGAAGCCAGGGGCCTGGGAGATGAGTACAAATCATAAAGTAGAAGTGCTGTCAACACAGGCATGTCCCCGCGTTAGGTGGCATGTCCCCGCGTTAGGTGGCATGTCCCCGCGTTAGGTGGCATGTCCCCGCGTTGTTAGGTGGCATGTCCCCGTGTTAGGTGGCATGTCCCCGCGTTAGGTGGCATGTCCCTACAGTAGGTTGCAAAGAACAGCCAGAGGGAGGGGTGCTGCAGAAATGAAAAGCAGCCTTAGTCTGCACGCCCAGATGTAAATTCCAACTCTTGCCTCCAATCTTAACGTGATAGAGATTAAACACAGTTACTCAAAGTAATTTAAATTCTAAATAATGCAGGCCATATTATTTCACAGGAAGCAGGAGGGGCAAAAGTTTGAAACTGGCATCTTTACCGACCTTGGACTTTTTTAGTTAACGTGAAAGGGATAATTATATTTCCTAACACATTTACCTGACATAATTTTCGGGAAAAATCTTTTGCTCAGAGAACTGTTTCCATGTCAAGTGGTCTTCTCTGTGTGTGACCTGTCGACAGACAGCATCTGTGTGTGAATTGGAGGGTAAAGCCTACTGTTAATAAACCAGAGCGTGCGAGCTCATGAAGACGCTAGATACGCCCCTGGAGAGGGTGACTGTATCCACAGGGCATCTGCACTCAGGCAGGATTGCCTTGGCAAGCTTCGTAACACAGTTTTCATCTGTATTTCCCCGTTTCTGGGACAGAAGGAAGCAAATCAAGTGCCCGAATCCCGCATGGCTTGCTTCAGAGAAGTCTAAACGGAAACACGAGAACAAAAATGAACCTTCTTTTCAGAAACAGAGTCTGCCTTCTTTTCATTAGCTGGTTCAAAATGGCATATTTATTCTCTTTTATTTCATATGTAAAAATGTTTGCCTGCATATATGTATTGTACCAGGTGCCTGCCTGGTGCCAGGACAGGTTACAGATGGCTATGAGCCACCAAGTGGATGCTGGAGACTTGCACAGTCCTCTGCAGGTACAGCAAGTACTCTTAATTGATGAGTCATCTCTCCAGCTCCACGATCCATGATGTATATATGTATGCATGAATGTATGTATATATGTTTGTATCTCTCTCACACACATACGTACATACATACATGCACACACACACACATACACACTTAATCCAGGATTTTGTATTACTGATACCACATTAGGTGAGAAAGTTCAGGTATATGTACATAACTCATGAGAAATATGAGTTTCTGCAATATCAGTAATCAGATCCTAATGCCTTCTATGCTTGAAAACTAATCCTTGCTCCTAAAGCCAGCTCCCGGGGTCCAGGACTGCTGGACCATCTCTCAGTGCAGCAGGCTCCCTCCTTGCTCACTGACCATGTACTGTACTCTAATCAAACCAATTCGAAAGACTCCCTGCATGATCATTTTAATGGCTCCCATCAGAAGCCAAGACCCCACCAGAATATGAATATGAATATATTTTGGCACGGGAAAGTGGGAAATCTGCCTGACAGGAAGAAGCAGAAGCAGCACGCAGAGGCTCCCCTTGGGATGCTGACGTGGTGGCCCTGTTTAGTCTGTGTCTTCTGAGACCAGGCTCGGGACTGAACAGATGCACACCTGCCTGGACGTGGGAGAAACCTCCTATCCAGAACAGGCCTTTCCACAAATTCCTATCAGCCTCCCTGTGAGGGACTGCTAACCTGGCCGAACCTTTCATTTAGAAACATAGGAAGTCTCTTCCTGGCTTTAGTCCTGGAGAATGTAAGACAGAAATACACACAGAGCAGAGAAATAGCAGCAACAACCTGGGGCTCGCAGTCGATACACGTGCCTTTTCTGTGCGTGCCCCTTTGGCTGCGCGTTCCTGTTCCCTGAGACTCACAGTTCCTTCTGCAGAAGGATCCGCTGCTAGACCATGGGCGGACGTGACTTTCCTGATTCTCCTTCCAGCGTCTGGGTCGTCACAGTGAGGTTTCAGCGGTCCCCTCTTTAAGGCAGAATGGATACTTTAAAGTGGAAAGGCCTTTCTCAAAATTTAAAGTCAGAGAGGGTGAAAGACCTGACAGGCCTAGGTCTTCTGACCTAGTTCCTCCTTTTAGGAGACAGTGGTTGTTCCACTCCAGGGTGGGAAATACTTGCATCCTTTTCCGGTCCAATGTGTCAGGCAAAACAGCAGGGCTTCTAAATATTCTTTTAATATTCTGGCTGGACTTGGAATGATGTCCTTTGGTCCCTTAATAGTTTCCTATCTTAAGAACTGTACCTACCCGAACAGGAAGAAGGATTACATTTTTTAAACACAGGGTCATTTTTTTTTCCAGGCCACAGATCTCTATATCCACAGAGAAACTCAGAGAGAACTTGAGGAAAATCAATAGCTCAATAATATAGACTGGAACTCTAGTCATGTTCTCTAGAAGAGAAAGGGGTGGTGGGATATGGTCAAAGTACATTATATATTTGTCTGACAACTGCCTTGCCTGGGATTGGAGAGAAGGCACACCCTGTTCTTGGAGAGAACCCATGTTCAGTCCCCAGAACCCACACAGTGCTTAAATCCACCTTTAATTCTAGTTCTAGAGGATCCAAGGCCCTCACGCAGGGTACCAGGAACACACATGATACACCTACCTACATCTAGGCAAACAGCCATACATCATCAAATAAACTTAACAAATTGGAAAAAAGAGAAGAAAATGGCCTTATATAACCCTTACAATTAGAGAGAAAAGGGGAGAGCGGGGAGAAAGCCCTGCACTGTTTGTTTCTAGAATCATCTACGTAATGGATTAGGAAATCAGTAAGGAAAATAAACAGATAAATCAAAGTTGCACAGTCCATGGGAGCAACGAGGAAACATAAAACACTCGGCAGGAGATGAGCGCTCCGTGGGAGAGGACATGTGGGCAGTGCTTCTAAAATCTGTTTCTCTGACAGCCGTGCTGGAAGGATATGTAGGCTGCAGGATCCGCCCAACGATGGGCAAAGGCAGAAGCCCAGGCCTCTGGAAGCGCTGCCTATTCTAAAGTCAAATCTTAGTTAACACCTTTGGAGACAGAGGTCTATAGATGGTTCTTCACACTTTCATTAACGTCACAAATTCCCTCTTTGTGAAGAACAGATGCGTTAAAAGAGATACTGGTTTCTATGAGCAAACACAATTCAACTCCTTTAAACGTGGTGCTAATGGTTTGGTGGGGATTTGAAAATTACCTGGAAATTTAAATCTCCATATTAATGTACAACAAGACATTTTTATAGAGAAATTTTATCTTGGTTGAAATTTTTCCCTGCCCTTAGCGACATTCTTTTCTTCTTCAGTTCTCTAAAGTTAGTATTATTTTAATGAAATCCCATTTCCTGAAGAAAATCAGAAAGCACAGAAAGCAGAAAGGGAAAGAAACAAAAGCACTCACAATACATGCAGGGTGTGTGTGTGTGTGTGTGTGTGTGTGTGCCCATGTTAGACTGGAACTCACAACACATGTGGGGGGCTGGGGGTGTACTCATGTTAGACCGGGGCTCACAATGCACATGGCGGGGGGACCCCTGCTAGACTGGAGCTCACAATACATGGGGGGGGGGAGGCTTGGGGGTGTACCCATGTTAGACTGGAGCTGACAATGCACGCAGAGTTACCCATGTTATACTGAAACTCACAATGTACAGGGTGGAGAGGGGACCCCATGTTAGATTGGAACTCACGATGCACTTGGCGGGGGGAGGGGGGGAGGGGAAGGAACCCATGTTAGATTGGCGCTCATAATGCATGCAGGAGTACCCATGTTGGACTAGAGCTTTGCTAAACTCTATTGTGTAAATACATGCACATATTACTACTCAGGCTGATGCTATTTTGCAAAAAACATTTCAAACTTAATGGAGTAGAATATTTTTCACGCTAATAAACTGCTATTTGAAAGCCTCCATCCTCAACCTACGGGGCCAAAATTCACAGAACAAAAGCGTTATTTTTTCAGTAAGAAATAATTTCTGAATGTCATTTTATAAAACATTTGAAAGTCTGTCATCTCGCTGACTTTTGAGGCAGCAAGGAGAAAGGAAGAAGGGAGAATAAACTGTACAGTTCTGAGGTTAACATTCCCTTCAGAAAGTGCCCCCCCCCCGGGACCAAAGAGACAAGATCACACCCCTGGCTCCTGGCTGCTAACCCTGACCCCACCTACCTTACCTGGACTGCCCGTGGCCTCCTCCCTGCAGAGTTCAGTACTCTGCCCAGACCAGGATACCTCAGAACCACCCAGCAGGCAGCATCCAGCACCTAGCATATTGAGCCCCTATCAGCTCTATTGTTCCTGTCTCCCGGGACTGCCATGCCAAGCAGGAGCTCAGCGAAAGTTTGCAGCTGCCGTCAGAGATTGCCCGTTTCAAACGTATGAATCAATATCGTTTCTCTTCTAAACTCATCCCTGTACTCGTGGGGAAATGCAGGCACGGCTCAGACAGTTGTCAGAGCTCTGCAATGCATTGCTGCGAAAAGTACTGGGACTCTTCCAAGCACACCCAAGGCACTGCCGAATTCAATGAGAGTTCTTATTTCTGTCTCTAGGGAAAATCAATAAAGCAAGATAAGACTGCTCTAAAATGTAAATAAAACAATATCTGAGCTAAAGACTATTTCTGTGAAGTATAGTATTCACAAAATGAATAAATGCAAATTAAAAATCCAGCAAATAAAAAAAGAGAGACCAATTAACTGTTTCATTTTGTTGAGCAACTGTTCAATATGTGATGCAGTTTGGTCAGCCCCTAACCATTTATTTCCATGTTTGTGATGGAAAACATTGGGGTTCAGCTGCGTAGTTTATTATTAATTGATTACACTGTCATTTTTCAGAATGGATCAACAGGAAGGCCCCCTAGTGGCAGTTACGGACGCCACTCCTTTCCAAGGACACATTAAAAACTCTTAATGCAAAAACAGGCTTAAACACTGCCAGTCAAAAACACCAACACAAAGGCTCTTCTCACACGCAACCAATAATCCTAAATTTGAATGATTACTCCCTGCCGTGTTTCCTATAGAAAGTAAACTATGTGATTACTCTGCCTAATGTAAGGCTGTTCTTGCCCACTGCGTTATCCTTCTTCCTTGCCTCACCCTCCTCTCTTTACCCTTTACCTGCTCTCCCCAACTTCTCTCCCCTTTTCTGGAGGTAGGCCTTTGCTGGGTACCCCAGGCTAACCTTGAACTCAAAATCCTCCATCTCAGCCTCCTGAGAGTCGGCGTGAGCTGCATGTACAACTGAATCCAACATATTTTCTTTTTTCCTCTATGCTTAAGTTTATTTCAGGGGCATGAGTGTTCGTCTGCATAGTGTGGTCACATGGCATGCCTGGCACCCGAGGAGGCTGGAAGAGGGCATCAGATCGCCTGGAGCTGGAGTTACATGTAGTCATGAGGCACCGTGTGTGCACTGAGAACTGAACCCAAGTCCTCTGCAAGTGATCATCTTAACCACTGAGTAACCTCTCCGGTCCCTAATCATGTTCCGCAGTAACACTCTCCAATAGCCTGCCGTTATTATTAGCCCATTCCCTGCTCCTAGCTTTCCTCCGACTTGGATTTGCCTCACTGGTGCAGTGGCATAGCTTTATGTTGATGTTGTTATGTTTAGAATATGTTGCTTATGTTCATAATATGCTAATATTAAGGATTTGTTAAAAGAATTATTGACTTCATTTTCAAAATTATCAAAATCTTCCCTGAATAGTATTGGGGTGAATATACTATTGCCAGGAATTACACGGAAGGAGGTTATTTCTACAGTCTTAAAAACAAAGTAACAATAACTTACTGTGTTTTTGAGAATATAGAACATTGGACTTTTAAATCTAGGGAAATGATGTCAATTTTAAGTATCTTTAATACTAATTCTTCTAAAACCTATTTTCTTAAAAAATGTGATGGGTAACAAGTTTTCTGAAACAATGTTAGCGATGGTGTGTTTGTGTGTACATGTCCACACATGTGGAGGCCACAGGAAAACTTCAGGTCCCTCTCTAGCTCTCTGTGTCTTACTCCCTTGAGACAGGTTCTCTCACTATATCCGGAGCGAGGCTGGCAGCTAGCACGCTCCTCCTGGCTTTCCTCACCACAGTGCACGGGTTCTAATCCTAGAATCACAGAGCCATACACAACTTTTTTATGTGGGTGCAAGAAATTTCGGACAAGGTCCTCATGCCGGTACAGCGAGTGCTCTGACCCCCTGAGCACCTTTAGCGACTCCTTTAAAGGTAGCAATGGTCGTACACAGCCCTCCGCTGATTGTACCGCTGTGTAAAGTCACTCTTTCAAGGTTTACATTTCATCTGCGGATGCATACAAGCCCAGAGCACGGCGGTAAACGTAAAGACAGATGAGAGAGAGGTGTTAACGCAGTGCCTGGCAGGCTTAGCTGGGTGATCCCCACGCCCTGCCGCTGCTCTAAAGTTTATTTCCACTCATCCTTGTTATCTCCTCTCATTGTATTCCTCCCAATAGATGAGAGACTTTGATCATTTCTCAAGAATGAAAACATATATAAGCCATATGGACTCAGGCTTTCCCGAGGCCTTTTGCATGGAGCTATGAAAAATGGAAGAGGATACGACTTGCTATTTCTGTAACACAGCTTACACTTCACTGCTGACCTTCTCTGTATTATAATTCCTGGAACGGTCTTCTTATGTCCGTATGAACACTAAGTCATTTTGGAGATGGATACTATTGTTGGGAAGATTATTATTTTTTTTTCACACAAAAAGTAAGAAAGCTTTCCCATTTGGGAATTTCCATGATTTTCCAATATTTTAAATGATAGTTTGTGGCCAAAATATCTCTTTAAGTTCTTTAACTCAATCTCATGGTCCACCCCACCTTCGTCATGCCCTCTCCCACATTCGTCTGCAATAGCGTATTACTGTGAAATATTACTGGCTGACTTTGACAACTTTAATTTTGGCTCTCGCTGTAGAGGAAGTGGAAAGTTTTAAACACTTTAAACCAAACAGATTAAAGAGATCACCTCTGCTCTTGCTTTGTGTGGACTAAAAGTTCAATTCTCCCACACCCATTTCCTCCCTTCCCCGGCCGACAGCAGTCACCGTGGGGCACACGCATGTGACAGGCCTCAGTCTTTTTAGTTAAACATGTAATTACCCAGAATTCAAAGTGGAAAATGGAAGCCACCAAAGGCAATTTCTGCGTTGGAGTGGTGGGCAGAGTAAATATAGAAAGGATTTATTGTGACGCTCGCTCTGCAGTGATTGGCACCAGCAGCCGGTGGCTAGGCAGCAGTCTGTCATTGGAATGAGGACCTCTACGTTCTCAGTGGCAGTAATGAGAGCAGCTTTGCAAATGACCAGTGTGGCCACAGAAAACACGCACTGGCATGTCTTAGGACATAAATAGTAGATTTTCACTGGAAATTTATAATTATTTAATCAAACCCAGACTGTAGAACCTGGAGGGCCATTGTGTGTCTCCCCAAATCTTTTTAAGAGTGGAACTTAAGTATCGACAGACTGTGGGACAAGACGGCCTGGGGCGTATGCTTTCCCTGGCCAGCAAAGGCTCACTCCAGACTTGGTGAGTGGGCGCATCCTCTGGGCTGCGTATACCTCTAATGGAAGGCTCTCGCAAATGAGCTATGAACATTCTCTTACTGTGTGGATGAAAGAGGAAGCACAAGACGAAACTTAGGCCGTCCTCTGAATTGGCAACTAGTCACTTGATTCAAGACTTTATCCATCACACAGGCATGCACAAGTACATGCACACATTCACACACGCACACACTCACATGTACACATATGCATTTACATGCACACACACACACACACACACACACACACTCCATGCATTGGCACACAGGACTTGTGTCCGCATCTTGCCTTCCATAAGTAGTTTTAAGTCCTAGAAGGATGAAAAGCTCTCCTGCATACTACCCTCTAGGTCCCACATTCGATGAATAAACAGATGGTCATGTCGCCCATGACATAGTTCCACTGCCCTGGGCAACTGGAGGTCAGGGTCTTACATACAAAATAGGCCTTGCTCTTCTGGTCAGCTTCTAATTCCATTCCAATCTGATAGAATAAAGGCTAGGAATAAGATGAGGCTGGAACTTTCACAAGATGTTGTTAGATGTTAAGACTTTCAAAAAAAGAACAATTGAGTTATGTCAGCACTACACTGATTCTTAGCCTCCAAGTGGGTGGGGATTTCAAGGTGTTCTCTTGAATGTGCTTAGTATGTATATGGATTCTGTTTCTTGATTAAAGTTCCAAGGAACAATGCAGGCACCAATGACGGCTGCCATCACGTTGTTTTCAACAAGGGAATCCACGAAGGCAGGCAGGTATTAGGGCAAATGAACCTAATGTCATCTTGATATGTCCATGTGTTTATTTTCCAAAGCTCTTCTCATTCCTTGTATCATATTCTTCATTTTTCAATTTCCCCTTTGTCCTTTGACTTGCTTCATCTGTGCAGAGATGCTTCAGGGAGTGGATGCCAACAGGAGAACTGTGATTGACACCCAGCCCTCCCCCTTGCCATTCCCTGTGCAGTGTCTGGACATGAGATGCCAGATAACTTTTGGAGTCACCCAGATTCAGGCCAGGGTGATAGCTCAGGAGGTGAAAACACTGGCCGTACAAGCCTGAAGACCTGAGTTTGGTCCCTAGAACCCAAGTCAAGAGATGCAGGCAGTGGCAGGCGTATGTAATCTCAGGAATCCTATAAGGAGGCGGGGGATAGAGACAGGGGGAGTAGACGGAGGCTGCTGAGATTGCTAACCTAGAGTATGCAGCACAGAGACAGAGAGAAGAGAGGCCTGGCTCCCAGAGACTTGTCCTCTGGCATGCACATGTGCTCTCCCACCCAGCACAAAATAATGGAGTTTTTAAGATAAAGTTGTTCGAATAGATACATATTTTTAATATGCCGTATCTTCTTTGTCAAGTAGCTATGAAGATTGTCGACGTGGCACATGAGGATCCACTGGAAGTGGACTGGGGTGAGCTATGTGACCCTCTCGTTGTCCCGTTCCAGTGTCTGACATGCTAACCCCAGGTCATCATCAGTGGTAATAGGTTGGGGTTGGAAATTTCTTTCCCCATATGCTTGCTCTTTGCAAGGAACAAATTTCAGAAACAAAGTATGGAAAATATTTAACCTTCTGCCATGATTATTAGGTTTTGATGTTTAAGAGGGAAAAATGCCCAAACGCATAAAAGTGGAAAATCCCCCGAACAATTTGGTAAGATATGCATTGTAGGTTTCTTCCATCTGAAACATCTTCCAGAGGTTTGACAGACATATACTTTCGAACATATGTAAAGACATTTCCACTTTCAAAAAATAAACTTAAAAAAAATGAGGTCAGTTAAAAAAATAGCACAAAGGCTTTTATTGGTTTCCAGAAGGGGGAGAAGTCAGAAAGAAAAATACTAAAGTCTGTTTCAACCGCTCATGTCTTTTCTTGGGGTACTATTAGCGGGAAGCTTTGTAAACAGGGGAAGGTTGAACCCAGTCTTTGCTGGGATACAAATGTGCCTTTAAAGTTTGTTTCTAGTTGCCATTTTAACAAGACAATAATCTTTTTATTCCTCATTTTTATACCTCCAGTAATATGAAAAATAGCTTATATAGAATCTATAATTAAACAAAGATGTGAACTATTTTTACAGGTTGCAGTTGGTACTAATTTTTCTTTATAAGTGAATTAAGAGGAATTCAAGGTAGCAGAAGAGGTAGGGAAGACAATGTTGAACAATCTGCTTACACAAAATATGAACAGCAAAGTGAACACAGAGACTGCCCAGGGGGCCAGGAGCTGCCCAGAGCTCCCCAGCCTTCCTTTCACGCCCCCATGAAAGTCCTGAGAGTTTCCGTGCTCCCCTTACAAGAGGCTTCACACGCAAATAACTAACCATTTACAGTTGCTAGCTCAGGCTGAATTCTCCCAGGGTAATAATTATCAAGGATGCCACTTTCTATGGGGCCTGAGTAAGCTCAGAAACTGGGGGACACTGTAAGTACACCTTCAGGCTGTGCCCTGTCTTCACAAGATGCTGAATTGGGAGAACAAAAGGCAACTCACGTTGTAAAACCACCCAGCTGTTGGCACCACGCAGACAATGGACCCAGACACGCAGGATTGACTACTCAGCTTTATTTGCTTTTCAACATGGTCCTTGCTCTGCAGCAAGGATTCATGCAGTCATTCACCTGGAGAGGGTGTCGTGCATGAAATGAGTTGCCTTTCCGGCGGCTAGCCCTGGTACAGAGGACTAGGCATACTTGTTAAGATTAAAAACTGAATTCCGACCCAGGGCGACAAAATCAGGTCTCCCTGGAAAAGCTTTAAACAGCGTCATGTGACACAGAACCTCTACGTCATTTTGTTTCCAGAAAAAAAAAAATAAAACATATGGAACAATGATGATCTTTGACTTGTTTTTCCTGGTCCCTAAGTAAGACTTTCCCTAAGTAGCTTTGTTCAGTTCATTTATCCGTCAGCTATCAAACACAGCTGTGTCCGCGCGAGCCATTGTCCATGCAGTGGTAGTGGCAATGGTCCTTAGGTGCTTTAGGAAAGTAGAACACAGGAGGAGACTGGGAATAGGGGAAGTGCGGAAAGAAAGGGGCTCACTCTCCCAAATTGGGAGCTGGGGTGTTAGAGGGAGCAGATACGGTGATATGTACAGTAACTCACAGAGAGACAAGAGCCATGAAGGGGGTCAAGCCTTAACATCTGACAGGAAGTTCAATGCTCACATTGACAGTGAACAGCTATTGCTTTGTTCTTTGCTAAGCATAAACCATATATCTCTATAATTTCCTGGCAGTTTCCAGTGTGAGCATCACCTCAAGCATACTATTAGTAGATATTAGATTAGTAGATGCTAGCCCTCCAGGGATGAAGAGGCGTCATGTAGTAGGTATTAGTAGGCATTAGTCCTCTGAAGACAGAGATTCATCATGGGGTAGATAACAGTTCTCCAAGGACTAAAATGCAGCCGAGGGGTTGTCAACAAGCATCAAACGTCAAATTTTAGCCAGACTTCAGTCAAAATAGATTTCTTTCTACTTTGCCATTATTGTTGTTGGTGATCTTGTCAAAGCAACAACCACAAAAAAAAATCAAAACCATTTTCTAGATGATTCTATTTTTGGATTAGCAGGTGTTTTAAATCTCCCACTTATGGGAATGTCTCCAGGTACTCCTTTCTTTGTTTGAAACCTAATGCTTTCATATTGAAGGGAAAACCTTCTCTGCTGCTCCTCCTCAGTGTTGACAGTTAACTTGGTACATATGGGTTCTCATAGTTTAGTCTGAGCCTTTGGCTCAGAACATCACCAATGGCTGGACTCTGAGCTGAGTTTTGTTTGAGTTTAAGGAGAGCCAAGCAGACTGTCCCAGGAGAATAACACCTCAGAGTTCTCAGATCCACCCTCCCTCAACACTACTTACTTCTGAAAGAATTGAAAGCAACATGGACCCCATCCAAAAGTTCTGAACCCACACATAAGGAAGGGGACATGGAAGGGGGCATAGAACAGAGACAACCTGATGGTTAGTGTTGCTGCCTGGGTTGGAAAGCTGCCCCATAGTGTTGTTTACCTGCGGCTGGGACAAGTAAACCCACATAGGAGTCTACTAGGGAAGGACAGTGATGGGTGGGGGGGGGGGGAGGAAATGCAGTCAACCAGCAGTTGCCGAGGTGGCCGTCCTCACCCGCTGCTGTGCTGTCGGCAGCCACTGGTGTGTGTCTGCTGTGCCCCTGTTGTGCCACCTTGCTGCTGCGCTGCCTGTGGCCATTGGAAAAATGCCAGCGACTCTGTGCCACAGCGGCTCAACGCACAGCTGCAACAGTGCACAAGGAGGCTTGGAGGAGGTGACAGGTGGTGGGGACACAGTTCCAATGCACAGAGACTGCAGGGGTGGGGGCTGGGGCGGAGGCGGGGGCAGAGGCGAGGGTCAGCCCAAGTGGAACTGGGTCAGTCCAATGCAGGAATCCTAACGCAGCCCCATGATCAGTAACTGTTGCCTGCTTGGCCACAGTTTTATTTGAACATAACAAAAATTTAAGTATATAAAGAGAATATATTCTATTTGCTATCAAAATTATACAGCCTGCTCAGGGTTCTTTCTTCAGGATTCCAAGTCCACTTGCAGATACTGGGTATGCATACAACTAAACAAAACAGACATGGTGTCAATCCCCAGGAGAAACTGCTTCCAGTGAGTGACCTAGAAAGGCTCTAGAATGGTTGAGAACACTCTGGAAAGGGGAATTCTGAACTTGGAACTGAAGGTTGAAAGGAGGACCAACAGAGCATTCCTGGTGGCAGGAAGCAGAATGAGTTAATGTCCCGAGGCACAGGGGCTCATGGGACAACTGAAGCTCTCTACACTGGCAAAAGCAGAAGAAAATAGAGGATTTCGGGGAGAGAGAAGTGGAGGAATGAGCGTGAGCTTTGCAGGGATCTTAAGGACTACAAAGACCTGTGTTTTCTCTGTAGACAACAGAGAACTCTAAAAGGCTCTAGAGCGAACACAGGAGTGTCTTCTTTGGCCCCGCGTTAGTAAATGGTTATCGTGCAGCAGGCTGCAAGCCGGAACAGAAGGAGAAACTTCAGGAGCAAAGAAGCTCACGGGGAAAGCTACTGCAGAGTTGATGAGGATTTGGTGACAGTCAGCACCAGGGCTCTAGAAGGAAGAGACGTACACGAGCTGTGGTCAGCGGTCGTGAATATGTAGTTGGCCCTGTTCAAGAGCAATGGGACCTTTTTCTGTCTCAGTTTCAGGCTCTTGTGGATCTGGGGCAAGCGAGTTAGGGGACCTTGGTGGGTGGCACAGCTCAGTGCGTTTCTGTTCTGGGAAAAATACTGACCTCGAGCATTTTCCTAGGGGTCTGACACCAGCATGACCCTAACTGGCATGTCCCTTCTCACCATCGTACTTTTCCGCTTCAGGAAGATACAAACTCATTTATATAGGGATTCCAGGAAGTGTGGGAAGCTCTCCTCTTTTGAGGTAGCAGACATATTTTGATCTGGTCGTGATCCTTGAATCTGGGAGCTGGGGAGAGCCTTAAACATATCATCCAGCTCTCTTGGGCTAAGACAAAAACAGTATGCAGAGATTGTTGTCAGCCCGGCCAAGGGCCTCACATGGTAAGAGGGGTGAAAGGCAGAGAGGGGTGTTTGAACTAGGAATCTAGCAGGGGACAAGAGGAGAGGAGGATAAGACTTTAAACGACCCTTACACCAGAATCGAGACACCCGTATTTACCCGGATGGATTTGGTGAAGGGAACAAACTGACATTGTGCCACCTCACAGCAAGAAAATATTCCATTACTATCGTGGTAATTCCCCACCCTGAAAGGAGTCCCCTGAACTAATTTTTCCCTATTAGATCAGGCTAATAATACTCTACAAGCTTAGTAGGATGCAACAGCAGCCCAGAGATTCACTGAACTCAGACATGCACATTATTACTTAGTCGGATCGATAGAGCCAGAATCTGAAAACCCTAGTAGTGATGACCCACTATGCCTTTAGGTGGCTGTTATTGGTCACAAACGTCCTCTCCTAGTCACGGTTCTGCTGACTTCTTAGTGCCTTGGTTCCTTGTGTCTTTGTACTGTTGACTTAAGCAAACATTTTACCTGTTTTCAGAAGGAAAGCCAAGCATGTGCTCTGATTCCCCCACATCCCTGCCCCCCCCCTGCTCCGACAGAGCTGAGGCAGGCAGTCCACCCACATGGTGCACCCTTTTATGCCCTGTCCAAATGCTCCCTAGGAAAGGCAGTTTCTTCTTCTACAGCTCCCCATCATGATGGAGTGACTCAGTCTGCGGAAAGAGTCTAAATGGCCACGTTCAGGGATCTGCAGCTCTCCAAAGACCGGCAAAGCATCGTGATGAGAGGCGCGGTGCCAGAGCCTTCCTCTCCTCCCTCACAGCTGTGAAATACACCCAGGCTTTTCCTTCTAAGCCCTCCATAATCTGGCCTGGGGTAGGGGCATTTGCAGTACAAGAACGTTATGCCGAAATCTGTCAGTCTTTGTGTTAAATAGATTCCTGCATGTTCGCGCCTGTGCCTATTTTGAAGCGAATTTATGTGTGGTCATAAGAGCTTCTGAGACAGGGATATTAATCATAGAGTCACCACGCTCACTGAGGATGAGTGGAATGGGGGAAGTCTGGGCTTCATTGTTTCTGGATGAGAGAGCTCCATGGAGGCAGGGGGCTGGTTACAATAGTTCTAGCGCCTGTGATCACGCACCATGCTCACCTACAACAAACAATCCCGAATGTGGGCTGTGAGCCAGCAGCCTTGGAACTAGCTAAAAATACACTTTCTCTGACAGAATCTCAGACCCACCAACACAGAACCCTCAGAGGTTGGACCCGGGAATCAACATCTCACAAAAGCTCAGGATGAAGGATAGCCTATGATGCCTTCATTTATACTTGAAATCAAACCGTACTTGATCTTATGGTATCTCTTGTGTTTTGGAAAATCTGTCATGAATGGCCCATATGGACATCCTTTCTCAAATCCCAGCTCTTTTACAAGCTGCTGGGATACTTTGAAGAAATTAACTTAAATATAGGACTGGAAATATGATATGGACTTAAACATGAATGTCTCATGTTCAAAGACCAACGACAACCACATGAACTGAAGAAAAACAATACTATTATTTAACCAATACGCTTTTACATTTTGATAATGTACTTAAAATACTTATTCAAAGCTCATTATAAGACATCATCCCCTGACCTTTCCTCCCTCTCAAGTACTTGGTAAGGAGAGACCTTCATTGCCCCCTCCACGGGTATATGATAAACGGAGGCCTAGTAGAATCTGCTCTGGGAACACCAATACTGTAGAAACCTCCCTGTGCTCTGTCATGTTTGGAAACATTTCTGGTGGCACGTATTGCCAGAGGGAGCTCCCTGTGTTGAGTCAACCTGTGTCTTTTTTCTAGCATTCTGTTTGTGGGAACATGCCGCTCACAGGAAGTGGGGTCTGGTTCCCATGATGGGTGCACATCCCAGTTACTGGAATTTCGCCAGGTCAAGATCTATCCATCTATGGGCAGACGACCATAGGGGAAACCCAGCAGGTTTCTGATTTTAATGACTCTTAAGTCAGAGATGTTCTGCTTAACCAAGGCTGGGCAGCACTTAGCAACTTCCTAATACTTAGACTGGTTAGTCATTTGAAGCAATACAGTTATGAATGAATCATAGCTAAGTAACAGAAAGAAAGTCAAATTAATGGGTGGCAGTAATCCCTTTGGTCTGGGACGCTAATTTGCAGCCTCTGTCCTAGAAGTTTCAGGATACATAGACCGTGATGTCCCTTTTTCTCAGCTGGAGTCCACAGACGGTTGTTCCGGGGGATAATCAACTACTTTCTAAGCGAATGTGAGGCCCATTCCACAGGAGGGAGAATACATGGCTGGCACGGTAAATCTGTCCAAAAGCTCGTGGTTATGGAGATCATAGTCACTGGGTGGAGTATGCTAATTTCGGTTCACTAAATGGACATAGTCAAGCTGCTTTTATTTATCCAAGGTTGTGCTGTTGGAGACACAGATATGAATGGGGTCTGTCTTTAGGAAATAGTCAGCCTCTCTCTGAGAGAGAGAAAAGGCAATTCCTTATCTGAAAAGGAAGCTATACTCTCTACCATAGTCCTATGCAATAGAAGCATTGTGTAGCCCACATGAGTAATTTTAAATTTCTCAGCAGTGATATTTTAAATAATAAAAGGAAATAGTTCTAATAACATATACTACCCAATGCACTGTAACCAAAACCTACTGTCACTTTGACATGAGAGCAATATAAAAATACATGATATGTATTGCATCCCCGAGTCCAAGCAGTATCATGATCTCACAGAACATCTCAATGAAGATATTAAGTTTTCAACAGACATATTTGATTTGAATTTAGATTTCATGAAACTGCAAAGAGTAGATACTCATTTATTCTAAATATGCTTATGGCTTGTCAGTCTCCAATATGAGTGACTATTTTAACTAAAAATAATTTACACTAAAATCTAACATTAACCAGTTGGAGAAGCCATAGAATCATGTTAAAGGACTCAGTGGTCATTCTAGCTCTCCTGGACCTGAGATTCTAAGTGTTAAGAGGCTTGGCTACTGCCTCCTATAGGCAGGTGAAGTAAAAATGACGGCAAAGGAGGCCTGTGGCTTACCTGGAAAAATGACAGTTTCTAGAGAACTGACACAGGTTAGAAAGCTTTTGTTTGGTCAAACCAGGCTATGGCTTAACCTGCATGAGCTCTAGATTGCTCACATGGGAATGGGGATGATGAAGCGCCCTTTGCAGCTATTTCTGGAAGGGTGCAACTCGATGGGGAACGCGAAGTACAGGCTCAGAAGAAAATGGAGCCTGGGAGCATCTGAACAGGTGGCTTTCCGTGGGTGAGTGTCTCCATTTCATGGAAAGAAAAATGTCAGAAGAACTTGTCTTTGATGGAGGAAACTTGCAACTGACTAATAATCCCCTTGCCCCTGGGACTTTGACAAAGGTGTCCCCGATGTCTTTACCCTTGGTAGTAGTAGACACAACTATGCTGCAAGGCGTAGGCTCTTCCTTGACTTTTGTTTATGCTGTCCTTCACCCAGATGTTGTGGGATAAGTTTTTTTTTTTTCACTGTGAAGAGATGCTTTTGCCAAGGTACCTTCTAATTGGTTTGATAAAGAGCTGAATGGCCAATAACTAGGTAGGACAGAAAAGGTGGGACTTCCTTGTGGAAAGAGGAACTCAGGGTTAGAATCTGGCACAGTAGAGATGCTTGTGAGACAGGGGGAGAGGAAGCTGCACATAAAGAATTGACTAGGGGTAGAGAATCATGTGGCAGAATGTAGATTAATAGGAACTGATTAAGTTATTAGAGCTAGTTGGGAACCAGCCTAAGTTAAAGGCCAAGGTTCGATAATAATAAATCTCCATGTAATTATTTTGGGGTCTGATGACCCAAAAGAAAGTCCAGTTATACCCAGGTACCCTTTCTGGTGCCTCTTTACCCACTTTTCAGAACCTACCTCCTAGTTCCTATAGATAGTATTCCTTCAAATAGAGTTATTCAAATCCTTTCCATGTTCTGTATAGTTCCTATTCTAGGAAAGCCATGGTGATAAAGGAGTTAGGGATCCATTATTGTCTCTTTCCTGGGAAAAGTCACAAGTGGCTCTGTCTGAATCAATTCATACCAAAAGAGAAAAAAGAAAGTGTCTGGAGAAAGAGATAAGAACATCAGTAAATAATAATGCTGCCCATCAATGCCCAACACTTGTATTAGATTATCTAATTATATGCCTCCTTCAGAAATTAGGGTGCCCAATTAAGTCAATTAAGTGTGTGCCCAACTAAGTCAATTAAGTGTAAGAGTCCAACTCAACCCACACGCAATAGAAGGATAATACTGTGGAGAATACAGCAGATACTGCTATTTCTTTCACCCACATAAAGAACCACAGATTTGTTTGGTGTGAGTTTGATCACAACCTCATTCCCAGACTACCTTGCAGCTAAGAAGAGCCAAGCAACTAGCAAAATGGAGATCCAAACATTCCTGCATCAGACTCCTTGGACAGACACCTCTGAGAGCTTTTCTCCCCATTTTCTAACCTGCCTAGAGACAAAACAGCCATCTTGTCACTATGAAGTCAAGAGCTGCTTCAAGGCTACAGAGTAAGATGCTCGGAGGAGCTCAAGGTCTCCGAAATCTTCATCTGCTACAATGGCCACTGAACTGCTCCACTCAGACTCCCACTAAGCTGCCAATGTGACACCTATATTTGATTCAACTACTGTGCTTAAACTTTGGCAGCCAATCGAATCCTAGTTAATAGAATTTAGAACTAGTCAAGGCGTGTCCCAGGCTTTGTTTCTTCTTCTTCTTCTTCACAACCTTCTGCTTGTTTTAACATTCTCGGATGTAGAATTTGCTGTGGGGGTCATCTTATCTCCATCACTTCAAGAGCTGATGCAAATTTTTCATTGTCTTTCCTAAAACTGATTTTGTCACCACCAAAATAATTGCTAAGAAACTTTTTTTTTTTACTTGACTAGAATGATTCTTCCCGCACTACCTGCAAGGTTTCCCACAAATGGCCCAGAGATTCATCTGGCAAAACTAAAACCACATAATCACAGTGGCAATGATCCCTGACTCCCTTCAGTCTAGAAGTCAAGCAACATAAAGGCAGGTGCATAGAGCTTCCACTCTAATCAGTCAATCAAAATAAAGTCCTACACAATTCTTTTTTTTTATTTTACTTTTCGAGACAGGGTTTCTCCGTAGCTTTTTGGTTCCTGTCCTGGAACTAGCTCTTGTAGACCAGGCTGGCCTCGAACTCTCAGAGATCTGCCTGCCTCTGCCTCCTGAGTGCTGGGATTAAAGGCGTGCACCACCACCGCCCGGCTCTACACAATTCTTGACACAGACAACCTATAAGCTAAAGTCGGCCCCAATCTGCTGCTGTGGATACTTCGGGTGGAAACACGGACATGCAATCTGGTTATGCATTTCTGGTGGGTGTCTTTGTACTGTTAGCCACGTGACGTAATTCCAAGAGAGACAATGAGGCTTTTACTCTCCTGAAAGCCACAGAAAAAGCCTTCTGAACTAACCTGACCCTTACTGCAGGGTATGAGCAAGTACTGTGGGAAAAACACATGACAAAGTCATATGACATTGATGACTCTAGCCTCCTCTTACCCCATGTAGCATCAGCTTACACAATTGTTACAACCCCAAGAGGTACGACAGATGGGTCTGCTTACTTCTGAGGATCCTGCCTCTCTAAAGGAGGATAAACTATCTGAGTGTAGATTAAATCATTGATGAAGCCTGGATTAATATCCAGTTCTGTCTGCATCTAAATATCATGGTATATTGATCATTAATTGTTATACTATAAGTTCACATCATGCTTATTAATCAGGATGGAAAATTCTGGAGATGAATACAAAGGCCATTTTAAATAAAAACAACAATAATAATGTCTAAATGAAAGACAATCTGCTTAGCTCAGAGAAGGCTCAGAGCATAGACGAAGGGAAGGAAAGGAGGTAGCGGTTCCAAAATCAGTGGAATAAGGTACCACAGATGAAATGAAGCCCCGGTGAGATGAGGGCTCTTAGTTCTAGGTACCACGGATGGGACGAAGCCCCGGTGAGATGAGGGCTCTTAGTTCTAGGTACCACGAATGGGGTGGAGCACTGGTGAGATGGGGGCTGTTAGTTCTTTGCTCAGACTGTGCTCGGGCTACACAGGAAGTGAGAAATGACTCCATTACATCTCTTGTTCTCAGGTAACACAAGACTTGAGCCCTCAGGAGCGCCAGTCAATGGTGCCAATCCAGTAGGAAGCTACTGAGATCGAAATCCTAAGACTTCATTCCCCTCTTGCCGTAACTCAATGCAACAACAGCGAGTTGACAAGAGAGGAGCAGAGTATCATGCTTGGGAAAAGAGAAGCAGATGACACTGTTGAGGGTAGAGCAACTATGGCAAGGCCAGCATCTAGCCCGTGAAAGCATGTATATCAAGAGGACATAGCCTGCAAGAGCATGTATATCAAGAGGACATAGCCTGCGAGAGCATGTATATCAGGAGGACGTAGCCTGCATGAGCATGTATATCAGGAGGACATAACCTGCGAGAGCGTGTATATCAGGAGGGCGTAGCCTGTGAGAGCTTGTATATCAGGAGCTTCACACATTTGGGGAGCACTGCTGGGGAAACTGATGCTTTGTTTCAAGGGTGGACTCTGCCACATGATGTGCTGTGTGGGGTATCACTAAATCATGTATTTTTCTTCTGTGAGCGCAATGCAATTACTTTCAATAGGTCCACTAATGGAGATCATAATGTAGAAATATCACGTAGGTGTGGACTTACATCTTCTAGGACTGACTGGCTGAGTGATTTCAGTAATCTCCATAACTGATACAAAATTCAAAGTATCTGTTGCTTCACTTGTAAAAAGAAATGAAAAATATGAATGCCAGTACCATAAGGTTTCAGGGGCGATTAGATAAAGTACCATACATAAGTCAGTTCTTAAAACTTGAGTGCATTTGATCAGTGAGGAATAGCCCAAAGAAATTCATGACCCAAGAGAGGAGGCCACTGGATCTCAGATGTCAGCAGCACTACAAGCACCGAGGTGTGGTCAGCACAGGCCATTCAGTCTGGCTGCAGAGCCTCTGGTTTAGGATGCCTGAGGTGATGGTGGTGAAATGCATTTCCAGAAAGTCAGAGATGATGTCCACGCTACTGGTCCAGGGACCACCTGTCAACTGCTGAACTAAACTGATGTTCAAAGTCATGGCTTGTTTTTCTTTTTCTGTGCCTTGGCCAACAGAAGTAGACTTACTTTAAAGGCTAGTAAGACAATAAACTGAAATTATTTTATTTTTATAATTTCCTTTGGGGTTCTGGTGTATGAGTGGGGGTGGGTGGGGCAGGGTGGTGTTGGGAAGACAACACCACATCCCATCTCGAGGCCTTTGGTGTGGATGCTCCATATCTCCTTGCAGCATTTCCGTCCCAGGGGGCTTGGCCCTGGAGAAGCAGTTAGACTTCACTTCCATTTGGGTCCATTGGTTTTAACCCAGTGAGGGCTTTCAGGGGGATTTACCTCCTCCCTGGAAGTTTTTAAGTCAAGTGCACTTCTTCAGCTTTGGGTAGTTTGCACGACTCTCAGAGGGATATGCCTTGATATTTCATAACACCCACACTTTACTCCCTGGTACCATGTTGAAGATATAGGCGAAACAGAAAAGGATTTAAAGGAAGACACTATTTATGAACTATGATATTTTATAAACACCTGGCATTCATATAAACAAGGGGACTAGAGGTTTTAATGAGGTAGACACTCCAAGTTTGGCATGTAAGTAGAAAATATGCTTATTGCATTTTCCTGTGTGCAGGGAATCTCACTGGAAATCCATGGCACCCAGACAGTACTTTCGTAAACAGCGATTTTGGTCTCCAGTGGATTTTAAATTAGACAAAACATATATGATACCATAATATTTAATAATTTTCTGCAGCTTGCTTCCATTTAAGAAGTGATAGTGGGAATGCCATGTTTATATCAAGTCACCTGGAAGGATTTTGCTGTGACAGTTATAACGCTGGGCATGGAAAGGTGGAGGAGTGATGGATGGGCAGGGACGGGACAAGCAGAAGGCTTCTGCTGGGCACCTCACTGTGGGCATGTTGCTCACTGCTCGGCTGGTTTCCTCTCATCTGCAGCAACCTCCAACAGAATGGTTGCATTTGTTTTCTGGAAGGTCTTATGTAAAAACAAAACACACCAAGGTCATCGGTATGGGTAGTTAATACCAATATGATATATAACTCAACCAAGTTGAGACTCTCTGCCTTAGTGTCCTCATCTGCAGAATGGGTAGAATTTGAGGCGTTTAAAGCAAACGCCTTCTTTCCTGGTATTTTGAGAAGATGAAGTGCATTGACGGCACACTCAGGACACCGCTGGAGCTGAAAGACGACAAACAAGAATGACTTCTCTCCTCGAGTTTCATTTGGTTCACATCCCTTGCTCACCGTTCTCTCGTGCACTCCTAAACCACTGCAAGAATTTTCATGAATGGTTTTGCCCTCTCTTCCTTGGGAACAGCTTCCTTTCCAAGTTCTGTCGTTCCCAGGAGACACACAATCCTTTAGCCAAGTTCACTCGTTAAGACTCATCCATGTGAGTCATGTTTTTTTCCCCCCTCTACGACCTGTGCATGCTGAGTTCATTTCAACATCTACCTAATCCCACATCACTAGCAACAGCAGACTCCATGGAACCCACGTGTGGTGGGAGACCACAGATCTATTTACCTGTTGGAATCAGGCAAGCACCTCCCCTGTTGGCGCTCTCATTAAACTTCTGGGAAAATACTTCCCACACCTGGAAATGTGAACTGGAAATCTCATCATGAAAGATTTTTTTTCTGATAAATCCCAGGCTTCCACTGCATTATGATTCTCGGGAAAGTTGAGCCTCATTTTGTTTGGATCTGGACCAGAGTCAAAAGCATCTCTTAAATGAAAAATCATTTTCAGAAGGGCGAAAAATGTAAGGCCATTCGTTCCAATTGCCACTGGGTCCTTTTCAGTCGGCTAGTCTCTTTATCTGGAGCGCTAACACACACACACACACACACACACACACACACACACTCACCATCATCGTTTCATTGACTTGAAGCCAAGTTGCTTGACTACAGGGAGGAGGGGAGAAGGGGATGAAATAAGAGGTTATAGACATGGAGAGCTTAGTAAGAGCTGAAAAGGGAAAGCTGCCTGGAAATTACGCTTGTCTATTTTGTAAGACAAGGTGGAATATGTTTTCCAGACTCTTGAGTTTAATTATTAAAGTCAAAGGACACCTCAAAGGCGAGTGAAAAAAAACAGAGCAGGCAAGACTATGGGGTGGTGGCAGGGACAGAGAGTAGAGGGTGGGTATAGCATGAACAAAGGGAAGAAAGAAGGCGGGGGAAGAGAAGGGAGGAGTGAAGGAAGCGGATATGGGAGAGAGCAGTAGGGAAGGGAAGCAGAGGTGTCTGGGAAAGAGCTTGTTTCCTACCGGCAAGCCCCACAGCGCTTCCTGGAGGCACTTGCATGCTTCCAGTGTCCCTGAAGCTGGAGACCACATCTGCCTCATCTAAGGACACTTCCTGGCAGATGGCAGAGACCAAATTATACCAACCCTATCTGATCCTGTAGCCCACGTCCATACCAGTGTGCCCCCTCTGACTTGGCTTGCCATTTACAGAACTCACTTGTGGGGGTAGGAAAAGGAGTCAAAATTAGCTTTATTTCTCTTTTTCCCTATAAGGGCAAGGCATGTTCACTCGAGAGAGAGCAGAGGGTGCAGAATCTGCTCAGATAATAGTAAGACCTCACACAGGCTGCTCGTTCCCTGCAGCGCATTCCAGGTCACTCACCCTGAGCCCTTTGTATCTCTACATCTTTCTTGCTTCAAGGAGTAGGGACTCTCTTACCTCTAGGGACATGAGGCCTGCTGGCCTCTGTGGCATCCCAAAGCTAGGTGAGGACTCCTCCTCTCCCTCAGTCACTGTCTCATCTCAGGCAGCCCTGGCTGGAAGCCATTAGGAGACTATTCTGTGACTATGTAATGGGTATTTCATCCATCCATATTGGTGAGCCATCATGCGACTTCACACTGGTCATTGTTGTTGGTTTTATGTTCATTCCCCACAGAAATACTGTGGAGTTGTGGGTTTTACATGCCAGTTCTAGGACACACCAAGTTGACACGTCAAAGGAAATGCAAAGCAATAGAATAAAATTTTTAAAGGTTCATCTGTAGACTAGGTAAACCTAATATCATGCTCTTTCAATAGTAAGAGTAACTCCATCATTGCTACTCAGAAAGATAATGTTCCCATTTGATAGATGTTAATGAGGTAAAATGAGGTGTGGTCATACCCTGTACTTCTGAATATGGTGGCAAGAGGCAAGACTAGCCTCTCTGGATTTAGGCCTCCTACCCATGATGGCTCAAGCCATCTGTACCCCATTCTGCCTGTGCTTTCTAGAATCCCAGGGATGTGTTACAAAGAGTTCAACAGGTTTCAACATAGCTTATCTGCCTTTGCTTAAAAGGTTGACATTTTGTTCATTGTGGAATGTTTTTATCTGCTTACTCCCTGTGTAAACGGTGAGTTGGAATCTTAGCATTGATCCGTGAGTTGGTTCATACATGATATTAATGTATATGTCTTCATGCCGATGTAGTCACAAAATGTGTCTTGATACTGTACTAACTACAGGGTGCACAAGTATCATATTGTCACTTTATTTCGGTGGAGTTTTTCCTGCTTCAGTTCAATCCACTCCATCTTCTTTCTCAGGACCAGGAGGCCCCAGACTGGTAGCAGGCCGCCAGCCCTGCAGCAGTTAGAGCCCACAACCTTCCAACTGAACAACTTGATCGCATTTTAAAAGCTTTACCTTGGCACACAAGGTTGCTGAGAAATTCCATAATGTTTTTTAATCACTTTACTAACTTAGTAACTTAGGCTTTTAACCCATCTTGGAAAACTTTTCTCTTTGGGGTACTTTAGCCTCCAACCTTTTATCCCTGATAAATTAACCATTATAATCAAACTATTTTGCCTAAGAATTTGAGGTTGCTGTTTTATTTTTTTTAAGGGGAGGGGCACCAACCAACAAACCAGATGTGGCTATCTCAAGTTTCAGCTCCTAACATACAATAAGTTGCAGGTTTCTTACATTTCCTGGGGGTGGTGGGGGGGCACAGAGGAGAATTAGCACATCACCAGCCCGACTTCCTCCTCCCGGCATGTCTGGTTAAAGTTAAAGCGAACGCCAGACTCAAATATCAAAGGCGCAGTGCTCCTAAATAAGCCAATGTGCTCTGAGTTCAGCTCGAAACAAGAGCAGGGGATAATGCTTTTCAATCAGGGGACAACCCTTTGAAAGGTTCACTGTGAATGGTAACTGTTTATTTCAATCTAAATTAATTGTGCCACTTCCCTGGAGGTAGTATATACTCCTGTCACCCAGCCTTGTCTCTGACCCTCCCGGCTTAGAAGCGTGCGTGGAATTTAAACAGGTGTCCAATCTCTCTTTCCTGTTATTACATCATTCTTTTCAAAGGAAGGAAGGAAAAATTCTTACCAAATCATTATTTAGGAAATCAATTTGCTGAGCAACTCTTTTAAAAGAAGTGGGTCTGACTTTAATTGGATAAGACAAATAGGGAGGGATGTTGCTGGGATTGGCAATCTTGTCATTCATCCAAGAAACCTGTTTTCCAGATCAGAGGATGGGAAGCTTTGGAGTTTGCAGTAGAGCTCAGGTGTCAGGTCTGGGGAGAAACAAGTTCCTTATCATTTTCTGTCTAGAAGATGACCTGGACCTTTGGAGTCCAGCCTCTGGCAATGATTGCAATGAATTAATGGGGAGACATTCTCGAAGCCTCCGCTAAAGCCTCCGCTAAAGAGTCTTACTAGCTTCTTGCATTGTTTGTCATCCCAGAAAGTACTTCTCTCCTGCTGGGAAGATGGAGTAGACAGGTATGACCTTTTCTGACCCTGGGACAGACACCTTTAAGAAACTGCTGCTCCCAAGTGACCTTCCCCTTCTCCCTGCACAATCAGGTTGATCTATAGAATTCTATGTTCTTAGAATTTAAGCCCAAGATTGAAAATATGGGTGTGTAGCTCATGAAGAAATAGAGTACAACCTTTAAGGACACATACATACACACACAACACACACACACACACACACACACACACACACGCACTCACAGCTGTTTAGTCAGCTGGCTGATATTGTGTGAACTGCTTAATCACTCAGAGACTTGCTAATCCCATCTGCAAAAAAGCACAATATCTACCTGCAAAGTAGGATGTATAAGGATATCCTAAGGACTGAAGGTATTGGAACACTAGAAATAGTGTAGCTACTAAAAGATAATAAATGTGGATGTAACCATGTCCTAAATTAGCAAAATGGGGATAATAAAAATATGCCCACATTCCCTCCCCCCACAAAAATGGATTAGAGATATTTGTTTTTGTTTAGCATGTTGGTTACACATTGTTATGGATAATATTTAGGAAAAAAAGCTAAACAAAAGAGATTAGATTCAGGGTTCTTGTTTTGAAAAGAAAAAAGGGGAAATGCTGTGGGATAATGCTCTTGTATACTGTATTGGCTAAATAAAATGCCGATTGGCCAGTATCCAAACAGGAAGTATAGATGGGACAATCATACTAGAAGACTTCTTGGAAGAGGAAAGGCAGAGATATAGTCATTATCTGGACAAGGAAGAAGCAAGATGAGACTGCCTTACTGAGAAAAGGTGCCAAGCCATGTGGCTAAACATAGACAAGAATTATTAGTCAATTTGAGTTGTAAGAGCTAGTTAGCAATAAGCCTGAAGAATAGGCCAAACAGTTTATAATTACTATAAGCCTCCATTTGTTTATTTTTGACTAAATGGCTGTGGGGACAGGCATCCAGGGCAGAAACTTCCATCTACACCATCGCACTAAGGTTACTGGTACTTTTAGAACCTCATGCCTGTGTAGAAGCACTCTTACTTGTTCATTTACATCTCCAGTCCCAGATTTCTTAATCAATCAATTTAATCTTAGCACATTATTTAGTAATAGTAGTCTAATAGAACAAAGGAGAAAAATGAAACCCTTAAATTGTATTTTGATGAAGATGTGGCTATGACATTTGTTGTGGTTTTAAGATTAAATTTTTAATAATTGTACTAAAACTGAAATTGAAATAGTTGTAGATTTTCTTGTAATTTAAGGATCCTTTGCCTCTAGGAATTATATGTAGCAAACTCAGAATGTTGTACCTGCCACCGACACCCAGCTGTTCAACTGATAGTTATTTGACAAAAGCTAAGTACTTTCCAGTCAACCACAGCCTACCTATATCTCTTGATTTCGGAACCCCTACTCCTTCCTGGGCCACTATAATCCCTCCATCTCACTGGCACCTTGGAGCCCAAGTGCACCCAGGTGCCCAAGACTGTACTCTGGGAAATCCTGGGTCCCTCTGATCCTTTCTTGGCTCTTCTGCCCCTTTATGGCTAGTTCATATTCTCCCCAGGATGAGAGCTTCCTATTCACTTTTATCTATTTATTTTTGAGGCAGGATCTCACTGTGTTTCCAAATTCTCCTCCAACTCTAACATCTACCTCAGACTCTCAGGTAGTTGGGGTTGCAGGTACGCACCACCATGGCAGGCTTGAGAGAGGTTTTTTCCTTAATTTTCATATTGTAAAGAAACTGCACTTTGTGAATTTTCCACCAAATGGCAGTATCATAGTCAACTCAAGAATGGTTATCACCACCAGGAGACTGACAAGAATACCTTAGGGTACATAATTCTACATAAATAGAATTTGAGTAGAACAATTTATAAAATCAGACACTTTTAACTCAACACACTTCTCTGGAGATTTGTCTAAGCTTCTGTGTCAAAGCTAACTCCTTTTCACTTGCGTGTAGTATTCAATAGAATAAATACATGGTGGTTTGTTTGACATAGAAGAAGACTTTCTAAATGAAGTGTTTTGTATCTATATATTTCTTAGTTTTAATGTATAGAAGAAATCTTACTTAATTTTCTCTTTTGGAATTTTGTTCCTGAGTTCTTCTGGCTAATTTTTATTATTATTATCATTATTTTACAAGTATGGATGTTTTATTTGTATGTATATCTGTGCACCTGTGTGGTGCTGGTGGAAGCCAGAAGAAGGCAAAGAATTTCCTGGAACTGGACTTAAAACATCCAGTTAGGACCTGCCACGTGGGTGCTGGGAATTGAATTGGTTGTCTGGAAGAACAAAAAATATGCTTAAACACTGAGACATCTCTTTAATTTTCTGGATGATTAATTTTAAAATAGAAGTTTGAGTATATGATAGAAGTTGTAACCTGGAACTTGAATGGCTTAGCTACATGACCCTCTGCTCTACCACACTTTCTAAGACCCCAGATCTATCCCTGGATATCCCATATTCCAGTCTAGCCTGGCCACTCCTGGATGTGCCTATGTCAATCTCTAGGCTTTCACAAGGACCATCCCAGCCCTCCCACAAACTATAGTCACTTCCTATGCTACGCAAACTTCTTCACCCTGTCAGATCGTTTATATCATCAGGCTCTATCTAGGGACATTCTCCCGAACTGCACCTCCACCCACAGGCCCTTCCCACCCTCATGATCTACTCTAAAGCTGTAGGCTTAGATTAGGACAGTCCAGCACCCTGTGTCCATCTTACTTCATTCTACCTGAGACATGTTCAGTCTTAAGGCCCAACCTGATCCACATATTCTGAGTTCTGCTCTGGGTCATCAGAATGAGAACTAACACTCATTGAAAGAACAAAAAAGAAATTAAGAAAGACCAAGGCAGAACCACCCCTTCCCCAAAAATCCAATAGTCCTACAGAAATGCTCACTGGTAAGAATTATTTAGAAGGCACAGGACATAGACTTAAAAAAAATCACTTAACTTCATCAAAGAATTATAGAAGTTTAAAGATACAAAGAAACAGCTCAATGAAATTAAAAACAAAAACAAGCAAATGATGCCTAAAAACTACAAACATAAGACTAGTTTAATGATGAAGATAATACAAGTCTTGAGAACAGAATTCAGTAAAGAGAAATACTGATGAGGATTCAAGGTGAAATAAAGATGGAATGGAAAAACAAGATGACTCAGCCAGAAAACAGAAAACCAAAGCCTCTCAAGCAGAACAAGTCAGACAGAAGATAGACTATCAAGACTGGACAAGAGTAAAGCATCTAAAAGTTAAATAAGCAAAGAATATACATATTAAAAGAACAGGAAGGGAACATACAGGAAACACAGGACACCATGAGAAGATCATACTTCTGAATTCTAAGAATAAGTGTGAAAGAAAAATCCCCAGTCAATGGGAGAGAGCAGAGTTTCAACAATATCATAGAAGAAAACATACCAAAATGACAGAAGAGCACACCCAGATACAAAATCCACACAGAATACCAAAGGGATAACATCAGAAAAATTCTTCATATTTTATCATAGTTAAAATATTAAGTATACTTAACTAAGAAAGAGTATGGAAAACTTCAAGAGATAAAACACACTAGCATATAAAGAAAAATCCATCAGAATAGGAGTTGATTTCTCAATGGAAGTCTTAAAAGATCGCAGGCAACCTAGACAAATTCACCCAAGAAGATTATTGTCCAAAAAGACCACAAGAAACCTAGACAAATATACCCAAGAAGATTATTGTCCTAAAGACCACAAGAAACCTAGACAAATACATCACAGAAAACTATCATCCTAAGAGACCACAGGAAACCAAGACAAATACACCTGTAGTAGGAAGCCACTTGTTTGATTTCCTGGCCACCCAGCCTCCTGAGATAATCATACAGAAACTATATTATTTAAATCACGGCTTGGTCAATCACTTAAGTGTATTGCTAGCTAGTTCTTACATATAGTATTAACCCATTTCCAGTATTTTATAATTTACCATGAGGCTTGTGACCTACCATCAAGGTTCTAGCATGTCTGTCTAAATCCAAACCTGCTAGACAGAAAAAAAGAGAAACAGAAAAAAGAAAATCAGAACTGAAATTAAAAAGAAATATAAACAAAAAACAATACAATGAATCAAAGACCTCATTTTTGTCAGATAAATAAGTAGCTGAAAGAAAGACACACACACACACACACACACACACACACACACACACACACACATATATATATATATATATATATATATATAGAGAGAGAGAGAGAGAGAGAGAGAGAGGATCCAAATTAAGAGAATTAGAAATAAACAGGGAAATATCACATTGACACCAAAGAAATTCAGAGTAGCATAAGGGAATACTATCAAAGCCTGTAGCCCTCAATTAAGTTGGGAAATCTCAAAGAAATGGATGGAGTTCTAGATTTACCCAAAACAACAAAATTAATCCAAGAAACAAGAAGAAATCAACAACATCAACAGATCCATCGCAAATGAGATTGAACAGTAATCAAAAGCCTTGCAATAAAACAGCACACTCTCAGATAGCTTCTCAGGATTCTTCTAGACCTTCAAAGAAGATTTACAGCTAATCCCTAAGAAGCTACTTAAAAATATAGAAAGAGATATAAACTTCCAAATTCCTTATATAATCCCAGCATCATGCTAATACTAAAACCAGGTAAAAACATAAATACAAAAATAAAACAATAGACCAATATCCCTAATATACATGGATTCAAAAATCCTTAATAAAATAATTGCAAACCAAAATAGACATCCATCAAAAAGATTGTGACCAGAAGACTGAGCTAGCAACCTAGGTCAGAGTAGGTCTGAGACAGCAATTTCCAAAAGAGTAGGACTGAGCCAGCAACTTTGGCCAGAGCAGGCCTTGGACAGTGAACTCCACAAGACAAAAAATTGGAAGAAATGAGCAAATCCCTTAAAGAAAATCAAGAAAAAGCAACAAAACATATGAAAGAAACTATTAAGACTTGAAAACTGAAATAAAGACAATAAAGAAAATACAAGCCGAGAGAATTATAGAAACAGAAATCATGAGAAAATGATCAGGAACCACAATTGCAAGCATAAACAGCAGAATACAAGAGATGGAAGACAGAATCTCAAGCAATGAAGATATAATAGAGGAAACAGACTCATAAGTCAAAGAAAACATTAAATCTAATAAAAGGTTAACCCAAAATATCCAGGAAATATGGGGCATCATGAGAAGACCAAACCTAAGAATAATCGGTATAGAAGAAGTTCAACTCAAAGGCACAGAAAATATATTTAACAAATCATAGAAGAAAACTTTCCCAACCTAAAGAAAGATATGCCTATGCAGATACAAGAAGCTTACAGAACACCAAACAAACTGGATTAAAAAAAAAGTCCCCTTGCTAATAATAAAACATTAAACATACAGAATAAAAAATATTTAGAGCTGTGCAAATGAAAAAGGTCAAGTAACACATAAAGGCAGACCTATCAGAATTACACCTGACTTCTCATTGGAGACAATGAAACCAGAAGGTCATGGTCAAGCATTATGCAGACATTAAGAGACCATGAATGCCAACCCAGACTACTATACCCAGAAAAACTTTCAATTACCATAGAAGAAGAAAACCAGATATTCCATGACAAAACCAGATTTAACAAATACCTAGCCACAAACCCAGCCCAACACAAAATACTTGAAGGAAAATTCCAACCCAAGGAAGTTGGCTACATCAACAAAAACAGAGACAATTGATGGTTTCATAGCAGTTAATCCCAAAGAAGGGGAAAACGCACAAATTAACATCACCAAAAATGAAAACTAAATTAAAAAAAAGATAGCAAACACTGGTCATTAATATCCCTTAATATAAATGGACTCAACTCACCTATAAAAAGGCACAGGCTAGCAGATTGAACAGGAAAACAGAATCCATCCTTCTGCTGCATGCAAGAAACACACCTCAACCTTAAAGACAGACATTGCCTCAGAGTAAAGGTATGGGAAAAATATTCCAATCAAATGGATCTAAGAAACAAGCTGGTGTAGCATGCTTGGCTATAGGGAGTGACACTATCAGGAGGTATGGCCTTGTTGGAAGAAGTGTGTCACTGTGGAGATGAACTTTGAGCACAGAATGGACAGGGTTTTTAAATCAAATGTAAAATATCAAGGAGAGAACCCAATAGTTCAAACATCAAAATCACACATCAGCTGTCAAAGGTATACCAAGGTATTAAACTGGAGAAGACTTCTACTGGGCCACTATCTACTAGAATATCAATAGAGTGTCAGGCAGTGCAGCCCTAAGTTGTTCAACCTTCATCACCACCCCTAGGCAGGTGCGATTGTTACCTTGCTGTCCAATTGAAGACCCTGAAGTTAGCTAACTTGCCTAGTCATAGTATAAAAGGTAGAGCTGGGATTGAATGTCAGCCACCATGGCTGAGTTTAGCCTTTTTCTCTTCAAGATTTATCTAGCTGATGCCACAAAAAGAGAGTATGTCAGAAAAGAAGCCATGATAGGAAATTCTACAAAGATGGCAAGGAGGGAATTTAGTATCCCAATGACTTCGGAGAACACGATTTTACCGAAAAGGTGAAGATGATGCCCTGGTTAGTTTTTATCATTGGTCATCTCGATGCAACCTAGAGACCACTGGGAAGAGAGAATCTCAATAGCCAATGGTGAGTGTGAGAGATTATCTTGACTGACGACTGACCCACTGTGGGAAACTGTTCTTAGTCAGGTAGACCTTGACTGGGTAAGACAGCTGAGCATGAACGACTGAGTAAGCCAGAGAAAATCAGCAAGCAGATTTTCCCCATGGTCCCTGCCTTCCTTTAGTGATGGACTATGAGCCGGAAGGGTAAGCTTAAATAAACTCTCCTTGACATTGCTCTTGGTCACTGTATTTGTCAAAGCAACAAAGAACATACTAGAACAGATGAGGACTTGTAGAGAAGTGACCACCTAGTCATCTCTTCTGGACCTTTTGGCTAAGTGAAGAAAGAATGCTTAATGTTGGTTGGTGGCAGTGGCGGCATATCAGTGGTAACGTGCATGTGAGCATGCATGCATGTGTGTGTGCATACATGTATGCATGCACACCAAAGTGCATACATGGAGGTCAGAGGACAACTTCAGGGGTCAGTCCTAGTCTTCACCTTGGTTTGGGACAGGGTCCCTGATTATTCATTACTTAGGACTCCAGGCTTCCTAGCCCTGTGATCTCACCATAGCAGTACTGAGGCGGTAGACATGCTTTACATGTTCTCTGGAGATCTGAATTCACCTCCTCACACTGGCCAGCAGGCACTGAACCTACCCTGCCTCTACAGTCTGAACGCTATTCTTAAAGGATAGCTTTAGAAATTTTGTGGATGTGTTCTTCCAAAGACTAGCCACCTCAGTGATTTGTTGCTTGTACTTTAAGAACATACTTTTAAAGTTTCTTGGGTAATGTTGCTGATTAGGAACGTGACAGCTATAAAATTCATGGTCCTTCCTTTTCAGAACAGACGCTCCACAAATTGTGGGTGTCTGGCGAGTTCAGAGCACAGCCATCCTAAACAAATTAGTTTTCAAATCAGCCTCTCCAGCTAATAATTTCAACCACACGGAACCCTGTTTGCATTTACAGCACGGTGCCATGAAGAACTCATACTCTGCTTTCCAGTTCACACTGTGACCTTCTGTAAAAAGAATTAATATTCATAAATCTCTTTTACTGCCCTGATTTTAATGCTTTTAAGTTGGTGATTAACCACCTTACTATGGGGGCAGGCAAAAGAGTGAAGGAATCTCCAGATACTGTAAGATCCTGTGGCCACAAGAGGAAAAGTCCAGGAGAAGTTTCGCATGCCAAATTTGGACTTGAACATCAGTGCTCAGAGGAGGCTTTCTGCAAGTACTTCAGACACATTGGGATAAGAATGTCCTGAAATGCAGCTTTTCAGTGTCTGGGAACTTGAGCGGGAGTGTTAGCATGGGTTATGTCATATGGAACACACCACATGGCCAACCTTTCTGAGATTTTCCAGATGGAACCTACAAGTTTGAAAAGCTTAGAAACATCTCCCATGGTGTCTATGCTTTCTATAATTGAAGTCCCCCCAGGCTCTGACAGCTGAGCCGTGTGTTGGCTCCAACTGTCCATATCCGCAGCTACTGCGAAGTCATCCAGCTACCTGAGGAGAAGTGAAAGCTTGGCACTGTCCAACAGGAAATAGAACATACTAGAAACTCAGAATGCTACAGAACCTCTAACCAACAAGGAACTTCAGAGCCAGGGAAGAACATGCCCTTCCAGATTGTTCTACCAGAGTTGCAAGGGAGCTGAAGTAACTAAACATCCACTTCCTTCATCAACGGGCAAGTCATTGCTCCTGGAATATGTTAATTCCCACTAAGGAAAAGCACCAGAGAGCTCAGACAGGTGCTGGCAGAGGGAAGTCGGATCCCCGTGCCTTTGTCTTGAGTGATGAGGACGGGAATGACTATAGAGTTAAACATTCAGCCATTTCTCTCCTGCCTTTTCAACACAACATCTTGAGTGCTCCCTCCAGGGAGTGTTTAGACTGATGAAAGCCACCAGAGGAATGGCCAGGAGAGCAAGTCGCGCTCCCTCCTGCAGAGACCCCCGTCAAGGTGTCTTTTCCATATGCTCATCCTTCGCTGTCTTGTCAGTGGGCCTGTCTGGACAGTGCACTTGCCTTTCATGATGCTAGGTCCTAACTCAGCGTCTAGAAGGCAGGACACCAGCCTGTGACCTAAGCGAGCTGCCTTTCCCACGCTGTACTCAGAGCCGGCTCCATTGCACGCTTCCGGACAGAAACGATCCCATGCTGGGCTTTCTCTCAGCCTTTACCTACTGCTATGCTTTCCCCTGTCCTAACCATGGACTGGTGGGCTCATTTGCTTCCGAGGAAAGGGCTCGCTGCTTCCTCCTACCTCACCTTCCCCTTCACCGCCTTCTATTAAATCGTTTTCACACTGGCCATTTTGATGCTTCTGAGACTCACTCCCTCCAGTGCCAAACTGGTCCCCTGGAAACCCCTGCCTCTTTCTTCCAGTACAGTCCATGGGATGGTGAGGGAATCTTTCAGCTGTCTAAAAATGCCCAAGGCCCATGATATGGTATGCTAGTTTCCTGAGGAGAGGCCAACAACACATGATATTTAATAAGAACAGATATAGGGAGGAAGGAGCCAGGGAAGTTGGACAGATGGGTGCCCCAAATGTCCTAAATCCAACCCTTTTGCTCTGTTTCCTCTGGAAACACAAATCACCTCACATACATTCCAGTCTTCAGTTCTGTTTCTAGAGACTCTCCCACCCATCTGACAGGCTAAGCATCATTTCCTGCAGCATTCCAAGCAACCATGTGATGCTCACACCATCAAGAATTCACATTGTGTTGATGGTGAAACATGAGCTTGGGCACACTTAGTAACATTTCCACCACACAGCCAGTACCTGGGAAAGCTCCATCTCAACCTCAAACTCTTGATGAGGATGCTACTCCATGGCTTCATCATGGAAACCCCTCCTCTATCTTTACTGCATGTAAATCAAAGCTTGAGCCAATGCTGCATTCAGGAGAGCATTCCTAGGAGAGAGGAGGGTATGCAAAGCCCGAGGGTACATTTGTACCGCATTTTCTCTCATCTAGTCAGGCCCGAGGAGCCATGTTGAATGTACCTCAGAGTTACCTCCCTGCAGAAAGTATACTTCTGTGTGCTTTTCCAGCAGCTTGGTTCCTGGGCTTATCCACTTTTTAAACCTATTTTTCCTATTTCTTCCTATTTCCTATTTCTCAAGGGTTATTCATAGTTATTAACACCCTCTCACTCCCAAGTTCATGAAAACTTGTAAAAGCCTGTATCACACACACACACACAGAGGGGGGTGCACTCACACAGGCACATACACCAAGTATGCCTGTACTGTGAACTTGGTACATCAAAAGACATTTAAGGGAAAGTGAAGCAGGATACCCAGGGCCTCCAGAACACATCTCCCTTTCTCTGCCTCAGTCAATGACTCCCAGTATGAATCCGCATTTGTTAGGCTTATTTCACTCCCAGTAAACCACTAAGATGTGCTAAGCCTTGGCAAGTCCCCATGCAGTTTGCATTGCATAGCTATGGAAACTGAGCTTCAGAGGGGATGGGACTCACTGGTAGCGAGTGGCACAGACTCAACTCATTCATTCCCAGACCCTTGACGTGCCCATTACTCCCTGTTGCTTTGCACAGGGGCCAGGCAGCCAGTCTCAGGAACTATGGCAGGCTTCCACAGTTTGGGCAGACGCCGGCACCCGGCCTGATTCTTACACAAGGGACTCTCACCAGAAGCCCAGCCATGGACTGCATGGCGTCTTATAATTTTTCTCTATTCCCCAACATGCCTAGCACTAAATAAATACTTGCTGACTACTTATTCCAACTTTGCTTCCAAGTTTCTCTGGCCTCTTATCTAGGCAGCCTGGTCCCCACCCTGGCCTTTTAGACTCCCCCGTTTCCCGCAACTCCCAGTGTCTGCATTTGGCAATGGAAGAAATGTGTTCATGAGGACACAAGCTGGTACAAAAAGACCAAGTACTGTGGTCAGGGTCAGTTGAGCAAGGAGAGGAATTTTGGCACTTTTTATATCAAAGACGTAATACCAAGAAATGCACACTGGTCTCTGAAGAATTGTTCTTGGGATACCACATAAAAATATGATATAATAGGACCATATAATAAATAAAGATGTAATCTGCAGGATTGGGATCCTGGATTCTTATGCCTCTCTTCTGTGTCTTAGAATCTTTCTCTGTAAACTAGGTCATAACTGCCACCTGCAGGACTCTTCCCTGATGGGTGGTAGGAGTATACTCCTGTTTGCTTTTCCAGCAGCTTGGTTCCTGGGCTTATCCACTTTTAAAACCTATTTCTTCTATTTCTTCTCAAGGGTTATTCATAGTTATTAACACCCTCTCACTCCCTAGGTTATGGTCATGTACTATGCATGTATATCAGCATTTTAACTCCATGAGGTCAGCGCACCATTGCTATTCTATTGTGCAAAGGCAAGACTGAGCAAAGGCAAGTGTGGTGCCTGGTTTCTCGAGTTGGCATTTCAAGGCAAGCAGGACTGACTCACCAAGTCCTGTGTACATCTGTTTATGCAGCAAGAACAATAAAAAACCCAGAGACAGATATTGGAGTTCAAGCTGAAGATCAGAAAAGCAAAGCAGCCAAGCCACTAGAGAGTTCTTACCTCTACCGAGGCTAAGACAATGGAGCGATCCTGTCCTCAGTGTGACTGCAGACTGCAATGTTCTCCACCAAGCCTCAGACTGCAATGAACTCTTATCATTATATACCTCTGCTTTCTATTCCTCTCTCTGTCCAGTCATACCACTCCTGTCTTTACCTCCCTTGTGCTGGGATTCAAGATGTATGACTCCTGAGTGCTGGGAACACCTTTGTATGAGCTCTATTTCTCTTTTTAGACAGATTCAATTTTATGTAGTCTGGGTATCCTTGAGTACTGGGATTAAAGATGTGTGCCATCACTCCCTGGCCTCTAGTAGCTTACTTAGTTCTGCATTTGAATCTTCAGGCAAGTTTTATTTATTAAAACACAAATAAAATATCACTACATTCCCCGATTTCATCTAAAAAAAGTCTATAGCTAATATAAAAAACTATATACAATAAGTATAATAACTTATATAATAAATAATATATAGACAATAAGTACATCAACAATGTCTAGTCCATTTGCATTTGACATATTCAGAGAAAACACTCCATTATCTCTCCAATCTTAGTGAGTCTAAACTCTTGTACCTAATTTACTTTCTATTTTAACTTGCATTACCATTCAAAACTATCTTTTGATATTTTTCAAATTTATATATTTTATACTTCTTTAGAGCATTTCTTTTCTGAGTCTCATAAACAAGCTAAACTATAACTATCTAGTCTTCAACTCCCTCAGAGACCAGAGAAGGAAATGATATTATCTGAGTAAGCAGGAAGTATAAGCAAGTGACTTCTGAAAAATGTGAGAAAAGACAGAAACAGCTGACTGCCTGGACAGTCTCCCAAGGTTCCTCTGCAATATCGAGGCATCCATCTTCAGCCTAAAGGCCTAGAATATTCGACAGACCTTTCTATGAATCAGGATTTTTGAAGGACTGCTCTATCTTGTCTTGACAAGGTTGTCAGTTACTCTCTTTTGTGTCCTGCTTGTCCAATTAGGACAGCATACTATTAGCAGTCAAGGCAAAAGCACTTTCTTGCCCAGTGGCTTAATTTTGCCACAAAAAAAGTAAACTTCATGTGGAGTTTCTTCAATGCCCATCATTTTCTCTGAAGTAGATTGATGCTGCCAAGAGTAGACATAACTCATTGTCATAAAAAAAAGAGCCTATGAATGCCATATTCTGTAGACACTGAAGTGTTTGAAGATGATCTTTCTATCTAAAATATCTTTGTTTGACCTTCAAAACATATGTAATGTGACTAGAAGTTCAAATGTAATAAGTGATTAACTACTAACCTGTATTTCTTTATTACCCTAAACAGTTGGTAATAGTAATTTTCAAAGATTAGAAATTTACATTACATTATTGAATGATCTTGAAAAAAACTAGAAATGTATGTACAGTATATTGTAACAAAATTAATCTCAAATTTGTATCAATATACAAATTTTGTATTCGATATCCAAAAGTCCAACTTTTAAGATGTAAAATTTTTTAAGATGTAAAATACTTAAAACTAGTAGATTTTTAAAAGTAGATTTAATAATTTACCTTTTTTATCTTATCATATCTATATGCTCTCTTTTTTCAGGGAATATTTAGTAATCTACCCTATTATCATCATATCTCTATTCCTCTTTTTCTTTTCAAAACAAGAACTCTAAATCTAATCTCCTTTGTTTAGTTTTTTTCCTGACCATTAACAATTGCTATTTGTGATCAATCCTCCTAAACTATGACAAATATCCATAACCCATTGAATGATAAAAAACACCCACCCCACCTCTTGTCGAAGTGGGTATTATGTTCTTAGATTTATTTTCTACTCTCTGGGGGCGATGGCATCTTTGAGAAATCTTGAAAAGAAAAAAAATGGGTGAATTGTGAAGTCCTTGAAGAAGTAGCTGTCCATTTGCTGTCCGGTCTTTGCATAATGAAAATCCTGGCTAGAGTAGTTTGTAAGGCTGGATCATCTCAGCTAGGCATCTCGAAATTGTTCTGAAAAGTTTGTAGTCCAAAGCTGATCTCTAAGTGGTGTTTTTTAGCTTAGTGTTGTTAACATAGTCCTGGAGAAATCATTGTTGTGGGGCACCATCCTCCTTTTGGAGGCTTCAAAGGTCACTGTCAGGTGGCTCATGGTTCACTGCAGACGACTGATAGAGACTAAACCTGAAATAATGTAAAGGAAGGTGCATGAAACCTTTTTCTAGAATTAGTTAATACTCTATGTGACCATTAATATCATGGCAAAAAGTTTAATATGTGTGTGTGCATGTTTGTGTGTTAATCTTATAAATCTTATACCTTAAAAAAGCTGTTAAAGAGTCAATATAAAACCAAAGGATTATTAGACTACTGGCAATAAAAATAGTCCTTAAATATTTGTTTTTCTTCTGTCCCATATCAGGTGGTTCTTCTGATATAGGCAGAGATTTTCAATTTTATTTTAACAAGTATGCTTGGGTTTAGAGAAGGAGAGAGCCACTCTCAAACTCCAAAGCCAGCTTTAATCTTTAAGTGGACTGGGACTGGAAAAAAGACCATTTGCATTATGTGTCTGTAGAGAATAGCAGAAGCAAACATTTGGGAAGATTTAAGAAATTTTATTCTGTTGGAGATGTGATATAACAATAGGCTAATTTCCTCTTTTTCTTGGGTATTTTTTTTTCTGGATGATTTGTCCTTTTTCTTCAGATGTCTCATTTGTCCAGTGGTCTTTGGAATCCTCAGCTGAATGTCTTCATTCTCCAAAAAAGACACAAACAAAGCCCTTCACCAGCCCTAATTTTAAGGAGGTTCTCTTTTGGCAAGTTTTTTCCTGATGAAATGAAAAGCGTTTATTAATTTTATAGGTTAGTTTAGATTCAGCAGCCTTGCTGCTTGATGAACTATCATTTCTTCCAATTAAGAGGTCTCTCTTTTTCAACAGAATCTTTATCAATTTTGATGTAATTCCATAGCTTTTTTTCTTCTGTGGAAACAAAATAAAACCCCTTCCCCAATGTAACACATGTCCTGGTTCCCATTATGAGGTCAATACATCTTTAAAGTATACCAGCTGATTTAATTTGATAGGTTTTTCTAGTTCCCAATGTCTCTCCATGGCTGTTGTTCCTTTCTTATTAGCATTTAGAAAATTCAAAGTTATTAAAGAATTATGAAATCTATTTCTGGGGATATTTATCATTCTTTTCTGTTCATTTAACATATCCTTTAGAGTTTGTGTTGATCTTTCTATAACTGCCTACCCTGTAGAATTGTGTGATATACCTACAATATGTTTTATATTATAATAAGCAAAAACTGTTCCATTTTTTTAGAGACATATGCTGGAGCATTATGTGTCTTTATTTGTATAAGTATACCCATGATGACCATAACTCCTAGCAAATGTGTGATTACTGAATCTGCCTTTTCCAAACTCAAAGCAGTTGCCCATTGAAAACTTGAATAGGAATCAATGGTGTG
>NW_026067980.1:4188652-4232290 GCF_014885135.2 Alexandromys fortis
TGTGTGTGTGTGTGTGTGTGTGTGTGTGTGTGTGTGTTTTCTAAATTCTATAAAATGGAACATAGTTATCTACCATATTTAGTTCCCTTGAGTACTCTTTGGGCAACTTCCTACAGGTAGTGGGGTTTGGTTGTATAACGAACAGGTAGAACATTTCCCTCTAATTTCCTTGGTTTGTTGTCACTTGATGGAAAAATCTTTTTGTAAACTTTTGCTATTGACATGATGTATTTTTATGGAATTCTGAGGCCTCCATCATATTTCCAGTCAATAATCGATTGATTTCTGCATTACCTTGTGCTAGAGGGCCTGGTAGGCCCATATGGGATCAGATGAATGTTATGTTTATGGGATGATTCCTATTCCTGATGATATCTTGTAACTGAAAAATAATAAAGTCAATTCTGTATCACATGATATAAATTCAGCAATTTCAATATGCAAAACAACATTTTGTGCATCCAAATTGGCAACTATGTTGAAAGTTTTTTTAAGATCCATTAGTATCATGAGTATAGCATATAATTCTGATTTTGTACAGAATCATAAGGGCTTAGATGCAGTTTATTTACATTTTCTGATTTGTAATCTGCCTTACCTGATTTATTTGCTTTAGTATAGAACGTAGGGGCTCCAGATATTGGTGTTTCCTGTAAAATGCGAGGAAGGTTCCAGTTAGTTCTCTTTATAAGTTGAATTTTCTTGTTTTGGGGATATTTGCTGCTAATCCTTCCCCCAAAAAATTATTGCAAGCACTTTGTCAGGGTTCGTTTATTGCCCATAATTAGTCAATTTCATCGTTATTAAAAGGTACTATAATTTCTGCTGGATCTATTTCTACTAATTGATGAAATCTTAATTTAAATTTTAAATTACATTTAAAATTAACCCAGAGACTTTTTCACATAAGTTTTTAATTTTTATTTGGTTTATGTTGTAAAAAAGATTTATTCTAAGATAATATCTTCTCTCTGCATTACAATTCCTGTGAGGAAATGCTTGGAGGGTAATATGACCAGAATGCAGTTAAGATTTGGTTTCACAGGATCCATACGTGTCTTCTGTAATTTCTCTTCCACCAAAGCCTATTCTCTATCAGCTTCATCTGGTATTCGCCTGGGACTATTTAAATCCATGTCACCACCTAAGGTTTTGCTTAAATTAATTAGTTCTTCAGGTTCTATCCCAACAGTGGACCATAGATGGGAAATGTCTCCTAGCAATCTTTGGAAGTCATTAAGAGTCTGCAATCGAGCTCTTCTAATTAGCACCTTTAAGGGTCTAATTTTCTGTAAACCTATTTTATAGCCTAAATAATATAATCTTCTCTTTGTATTTTTTCAGGAGCAGTTTGTAATCCCCATCAAAACAAAATTTTCCTTCTTCAAATATTCTTTTAAAGTATCTATATTTGAATCAGATAGTAAAATATCATCCATTTAATGGCAAACTATTGTTTATGCAGGAAATTGCATATGTGTCATTTCCAATGGCTGCCATGCAAAATATAAGCACAGGGTGAGACTGTTTATCATTTCCTGTGGGAGAAGCTTCCATTGATATCTCTTAGCAGGCTGAGAACTATTATAAATAGGCAATATAAAAGCAAATTTTTCTCTGTCTTTTTCTTGTAAAGATATAGTGAAGAAACAATCTTTTAAATCAATAATTATAAGAGCCCATCCTTTAAGCAATAGAGAAGACAAAGTAATTCCAGACTATAGAGAGCCCATTGACTGAATCACCTTATTAACAGCTCTTAGATCAGTTACCATTCTCCATTTTCCAGATTTTTTTTAACAACAAATACAGTAGTATTCTAAGGACTGGTTGATTCTTCAATATGCTGAGAGAAGAAAAGAAATCAAAGCTGGAAGAGCATGTGGAGCTCCAACCTATACTGGTAGCTGCAAAGCCAAAAATGACTTCTTTGTGTGTGATTTGTATCCCAAAAGTTGGGTGCCAGATGTAGCATTAATAACAAAAACCCAGAGACACATATTTGCGTTCAAGCTGAAGATCAGAAAAAGCAAAGCAGCCAAGCCACTAGAGAATTCTTACCTCTACCAAGGCTCAGACAAAGGAGCGATCGATCCTGTCCTCAGTGTGACTGCAGACTGCAATGTTCTCCACCAAACCTCAGACTGCAATGAACTCTTGTCATTATATACCTCTGCCTTCTATTCCTCTCTCTGTCCAGTCATACCACTCCTGTCTCCACCTCCCTTGTGCTGGGATTAAAGGCGAGTGGTTACCACGTGCTGGGGATTACCTTTGTGTGGGTTTTATTTATTTTTTTAGACAGATTCAATCTTATGTATCCCAGTGTGGCCTTGAGTCCTGGAGTTAAAGGTGTGAGCCACCACTCGCAGGCCTCTAATGGCTTAGCTCTATGTTCTGATCTTCAGGCAAATTTTATTTATCAAAACACAAATAAAAAATTACTACATTTTTACAAATTCAGTCGTTTATTTGCTTTCTTTATTCTTCTACTATGAAGAACCAATTTTAGTTATTCCCCATTATACTTTCAAAGCATTCGTTAGGCAAAAGTTCCTTGAAGGAAAACACTAGGCAATAAAGACTCCCTAATCGTCTCTGATACATCAGCAAAACTCTTAAGTCTGGTAGCTCATGTTGTCTCACATGTACTTTGATTAAATATAAGATAGTTTATCATCTGTTTGGATATTCCAATTGAGTCATTTCGTAAACTCATGAGATTTGGTAATGGTTGCATCTCATTCACAATGGTAAAATTGTAGTGAAATTCTCTGAAACATTTTTTAATTCCTGCTTGAGCTGTGGCTGAGAGGTATGTGGTGCCTATGTCAAGTGTGGTCTGATTGTGGCAGATGGTTCAGTTCCTGTCTGATAGCTCCACAAAGGAATGAGTCTGAGAAATCCACCTGCAGACCTACCCACACCCTTCCCCCATCCCTGGCCCTTTGCCTTCGGTCAGCTATCTATCTTTAAATTATCCCATGAAGTAAAGGTTTCTACCTATTTTACAAACCAGCTGCTGAGTGGTGATCATGCCCACCCAACCTGTGCCCTTCCCAATAACCTTTCACCTGAGTGCTCAGCTTAAAAATGACCTCCCCTGTCTTCTCCACTGGCTCAGGATTGTACACTGGGAAAGTGGTCTGCGGTGGGATTTATAAAACTCAAGTCAGGAAGAAGAGATGCTTAAAAGAAAATAATGGATTTAACCCTCTTTCTGGCACATGACTGGGTGTCTCAAACACGCTAGCCTGCATGTCTTTTACCAGAATCAATCAAGTAAGATGGTGAATGTCCGGATGATCAAAACAAGGTCTGGTGGGGCCCTTTGGTTAGGTATGTAATGGTCAGAGCCGAGTTCCTTAGTCCCCAATCCCAAGGCTAACTTCATTCTATCCAGTGGCTTTGAGATCTCGAAGAAATGTATATTCATTCCACTTATTTTGAAAATTAACTTACCTCATGCATTCTTTATTTTGTATGTGGTACATGCATGTTGCACTATGGCACGTGTGTGGAGGTGGCTCTCTCATTCCACTGCATAGGCTGCAGAGAGATCAAACTCAGGCCATTAGGCGTGGGGGCAAATGTCTTTGCCCACCATGACAGCCCTGTACTAGACCTGTATTTAAACATAGGTTCTGATTCTGTTTGTACGCTGAGAGCAGCCTACCAGGAGTGAACTGCCACTGAAAAGATGGTTTGTTCTTTGTTAACAGAGAGGCCCATGAGAGGCCATATGAAGCCACGTGGCAGAGCGCCAATCAGTCAGTAGTCAGAGAGAATGAGAGGAAAATGAGGGCAGGAACTTTCATTGTGGTTTTCCTTTGGAAGGAAGAAGTAAAGCAGAACAAGCAGGCTCAGCAGGTTAAAGACAGGCTGGTTTGACTCATTTCAGTAGGCTCTGGGACTTAGCAGCCAGCCCTCTATCCTTTAGATACCTAGACCCTGACCCAGCAGTGATGAGGATGAGGTGATAATGCCCAACTGAGGGAAGCCAATGAAGCAGGCAGGCAGGCTGAGCATGGCTTCTCTTGCCTTAGAGGAGAAGCTTGCTACCTGGGAATAAGTTAAGACTGGTGGGGGAGTCCTGTCTTGTTTCAGTCAAAGCTCCAAAACAAAACAGATGATCCACACAGCAGCCTGCAAGCAATAGAGCTACATGTTTTAATAGTAAGACTCTAGTCAGATGGTACCCAATCAGAATGGGTGTGTGGGGATAGACAGATCAATGAACCAAGAGATATGAAGGTTTACTCTTCCAAGTATCTATGATGCAGCTCTCACATTCGCGGTTGGTAGGGTCAAAGCTTCTCAATTTCAAGGCCAAGGGGAAAAAAAAAAACAGAATCACAAAGCAGCATTCACAGGACCCTGAATAGATATTTTTTCCATTGCTTCAAAGCAAGGATCCTGACATGCAGGAAAAGTTGCCAGCACGCAGTCAGCCATCTTGGGATTTCCCATTGGTTGTTATTCTCTCCTAACTCTACTGCTCAGACACCAAAGGGTGACTGCTTACAAGCATAGAGTCGGTTCCTTTCCAACATCAATATGAAACTTTTGACCAGGTTATCCGCACCGACTCTGGAGAAGGAGGACGCAAACCGAACTAGAGAATCAAGTCTCTGAATGGCTGTCTTCGGGGCTTTGTTGGCAAGAAGCAAATTCAAGGAAACCAGGTTGGTTCTCAGTTCCCTTTTAAAATGAATTATAAATGGCCGCTTCTGATACCTAGACACATGGGTCCCAAATGGCCAGGTAATTCATTAGCTTGGGTGAAGAATGCACATTTTTCCATCAGTAAAGTTGGCCTCATTCTGATGCAACCTCCAGGCTCACTCCTACCCAAGAAAGAGTGCTATGCTGAAACCCAGCTCTGCTCAACTCAGAATTTACTCTCTGAACCCTGGTAGGTGGAACTTTACCTTGTTGGATATTTCTATAGAAACTCATCCCTAAGACAAGCTATTAATTGAAGGAGTTTATTTGTCCTATAGGTTTGATAATCAATCATCGGATTTCAGCACTTGCTTTGTGGGGTCCCATCTCATCACTTGGTACAGTATATATTATTATTCATTATGTAAGTTTGTTAACGGTGTATTTATTTGAGTGAGTCTCCCTTTAAATAAAGGGGCCTTATAAAGATTTTTTTAAAAATAAAAGGTTTATTTTTACACCAGCTATTTGCTTTTCTATGCTAAACCTCTGTTGACGGCTCCGAGGTGGTGTGCAAACCAAACCCCCATGTCTCAGGCCAGGATGGGGCCAACTGGGAGGGTGATAAAAACAGCTGCAAGTCCCTTCAGCAGATTGGGGATTGTGCAGTCCTCTCAGTCACTCTCTTGTGGAGTTGGGACAGGGTGCCTGGGAGAGATCAGGAATTGGAATGGCTAACTTTCTACCTACTGCACACAATTCTTTAAAATTAATGCAAGCATTAAATTGTCCCTGATTTTTCGGACATAAAGCAGATATTAAACCATGCATGCCCCTCAGTGTCGGTGCAAAGTTTTGTCAATATTTTTGGCACACAGAGTCTAAGCCTTAAGGTAGAAAAATGTTTTGAAGCACATTTTGTTGTTTCAGTTGCTTTTTTACCCCCTACACCCGTGTGTTATAACTTAAGTGTGGATTCTTTCCCCCCCCCAAAAAATGAATTTTGGCAGACCAATAGTCTGTAATGTGGTCTAATGCCTTTGGGTATTTTTTAAGCATGTAAATGGCCAAGATATTTAGGTTTTTTTGAGGTTGAGAAACCGTGCATGCACCTTTAACAACTTTTTCGGCTAAATTTGGTATGCGTATTTACTGCACATGTGTATTATATGATAGGGGACTGATTAGACTCCAAATGAGTTGGGGAAATACCAAATATGTGTTCCCAGCGGGGAATGCCACATGAAATCTGAGCTAATGTCTTCCCCTGTTTCTCTGGAGAGTAAGGGCTTGGGCTAAGGGCTAAGATGTCTTGGACTTGTTTCCACTCCTCCTTGGTACCACAAACACCAGCCATGACAGCCACGTCAGTCTTGCTCCCCAGCCCGTAGCCACATGGGAACCACAGGGAGGCTGAACATCACAGACCTTGTGTTTCTACCTCTGTCTCCTGTGTCACCAGTGTCACCAACCCAGCCTGTACCTTGTTCATGTGAATCTTGGCTCCTCCCAACACTGACATTGCCCACAGACAGAACCAGCCCCCTGAGCAAATATTCCAAAAATAATGAAAAAGCATTATGGCCTAATCCTCTGTCCACATCATTGAAAACTCACAGTTATTACCTCATTTGAAAGTAATTTTTAACAATTAGCTTAGGAAAGTATTTTATGATTTTATTTTTGCTAGCCTTACACAAACTAAAACTTTTTCATGTAATCAATTAAATTTGGCAGCGTAGCATCAGGCACTCATTAGGTCAGGCTGCTTGAAATTCAGCTACAATCTCTTCCTTATGGGGGTGTCTGCTGGAGCTTTTACAGTTACACTGGGATGCTGGCAGCATCCCCCAAACATCTCAGACACATTGTCTCTCTGAACCTGAACTTTTTTTTTTTTAATGGTGGTTAAACATGTTGTCTGCTTTAGTTTCCTGTCTATCTTCATCATGAGCCAGCACCTGTTTCCAATAAATTATACACAAAACTATCAGCAACACCTTGGCAACAGCTGCCACCTTTAAAAACCAAGTGCCCTTGAGGACAATACACCTGTGAACACATAGCGTGTTTATTTAGCTGAAAGCCAAAACTCCACGTTACATAAAGCAATTATCTAAAGCCTAATGTATGCCCGTTATTAACACAATAACCCTGTTCTTAAAAACCAATAAAAATCTATTTAAAGGATTTTTCCAAATCCCACTGAAATCTGTACTCAGCTAGAGACTGGGTCTCAACCTAGGATTTAAAATGCTAATAGTGGGCAAGGCAGAGGTTGGTGTGTGTGTTCAATGTTCTGAGCCCACGCTTAGAATGCCGGGCCTGAGCCTGCATGGTGGCGCAGCCAAAAGCTTCAGACTCTGCACAAAGACATGTGTATTTCAAATGACTTTTGTTACAAGTCACTTCAAAAATGCTTCACTGTGGTCTGCAGGTTTTTAAAAAAGGACTAGATTGTTTCCGTTTGTATTGAAACATAGGAGCAGTTCATCTGGATACCTTTCTTTATTTATTCAACCCTCCTTAAACTCATGGTTCATTACTAATAGCACTGCCCTTCGGGAATGGGGTTAGCCGTACACAAATGGAAACAGGCCTGGCATTGGGTCCAAACCTCCAAACGGTCATCCTGCGGCAAGCAATACATCACACAGCAGAATCTCTAGCCAAGGACGGTATCGACTGCATGCAGTTCAATTTGAAGATGTTTAATCTGTGGCTTCTTCAAGAAATCAGATTGCATATGATAGATAGATGGATGAAAAGATAAAAACAGGGTATGGGCGTTTCTCAACTTACACCCATATTGCATCCTGAGGAAGCCATTTTAAGTTGACAATCTAAGCTAAAAATGCACACACCAAATATATGCAAACAACTTGAACATCACAGCTTGCCCATAAACATGCTCAAAGTGTGTACATTAGCCGGCATTGGGCAAAATCACCTGACCCAGAGACTACTTACTACAAATGTTAAGTCTTGGATAAGGAGGGGATACTGTACTAAATGTGGGATTCAGAACTGTTGTATGGGCAAGCTTGGGTACCACTATACAGTCGAAAGAAATACCAACCAGACAATCGCAAGACAGGGTGTTATTCTTTCGGTCCCTGTCCTAGCCACGCCCACTCCCATAACCTCTGACCTGCCCGTCGCCATCTTGGGACCCTTCCTCTTTCTGCTTCCTTGGCGTGCGCACGCGTTTTCTCTGTCTCTCTTCTTTTATCTCTCCTCTCTCCTTTTATCTCTTTTCTCTGTCTTTCTTTCTCCCTCTTCCTTAATAAATACTTATGGCTATTTCCTGTGTTTACGTGTCTGTTACCTGCCGCCACCGTAGGCCAAGGAAGCGTGCCCTCCTGTAGCTGCTTTCTCATGTTGGGCTCCGCCAACCCACCGCGGGAATCGTTTTTTAAGAATAACACAGGGACTGTCTAGAATGTTACGGTCTCTCCTACCTACAGGTCTCATGAAATATGAACTTTCTTTGGTTATATTTCCTAATACCTCAATCATGTCTGATATTTCCAGTTGATATTAAACTGATGGACCCAGCATCACTTAGGGGCAAAAGTGTGTAAGCACTTCTGTTTCAAATGCTGGAAGATGCATGAGGGCTCCATGGCAGTGTTGACGCATGCAGGACATACGCTGGGGGAAGACGCCACCTGAAACCTGAGAAGAAAGGAATCACAGACCTGTGGCTCATGATGAAGGCCACAGCAAAGCCTATCCGGCTTTCCTGAACCCGGCCGTGTGACGGAAGAGGGGCAGACTGCTGGAGATGAAGACAAGAACTCAACGTGTGGTCACATGGCCATGACCGGATGGCCAGCTCCTTTGCTATGGGTCATGACTGCTGAGCCATCTCTACACCTCATGCTTTCACTCCCTAGCAACTGCATCTGAAGACCCAGCACAAAAGCCACAGCTCCCAAGAGGAGTTAAGAGGGTGGTTGCTTCTTCCTGCCACATTCCCAGGCGCACTTGTGTGTGTTCATAAGCATCTGTGACAAGAAATCAAGGTCTTCACTATGACTGTGTCACAGCTGAGTATAACTGGCCTATATGGAGTCATGGCACAACCCCTCCTCCCTCAGTCAGTTGGAACACAGTTCCTGGGGCATCATCAACAGAGAACTGACCGGAAGCTCAAATAGACTTCAAATGTGAATATACATTTCAAAGGATTCACCTCCTGAACCGCAGCTAGGGAGCCTCCCTAGTACTAGAAGCCTGTTTGCTTGTTTACTTCTTTACTTATGTATTTGTTTTGAGGTAACCAGGATTGTTGTAAGTTTGCATACCCAACATGAAATGCAAAATGCAGCCCTAGCAGTGGCTTCATTGTGGAAACCCCAGCAAGCATTCCAGCCTGCCTAATTCCCCTCAGGCCTCACTTAAAGGGTAAGTTGATCCTGCAGCCAGACCTGGCTGTGGCTGTGGAGAAGAGGGGGCAGCAGGCAGGGGGCGGGAGAAGGTGTAAGACTTCCTTCTTTGATTTATTTTCTTGGTTATGCCTGTAAATGTGAGAGGCATCCAGTTTGGATTCCAGGTCAGTAGAAATCATCCAGAAACAGGTTTAGAAAGGAGAGTAGGTTTCCATCTTCCTAGAGAGTTTGCCTTTATTGAAGGTCAGCAAATTTACAGCCCCCTCTGCTAACTCGCTGTGTGTATGGGGAATAAATAAGGAGGGAGTTCTCACAGGAGACAGGATCGGCTATGTTTTGGAGACACTGGCTTCTGAATATTGAAAGAGTAATGTGGAAAGCATTTTGAAATCCTATTGGTTTTTGTGCTTGCTTGTCAGAGTTCCCACTGGTGATGAAACCGTGCCAAGGATAGATTTAGTGCCCGTCATGAAATGAGACCTGGGCTTGTGGCTGCTTGATAACCGTGATAATAAATTCATCCATTAATTTCTTTCCTGTTTTCCTACATGAGTAACATTAGACCAAAATGCTATACTGGTGGATGAAGAGATTTTTTCATTTTCCCTCATACCTAACTCAACTCTTTGCATGCGCGTACGTGTGAGTGTGTGTGTGTGTGTGTTTACTCACATCCTGTCTGGGAACTCTGTTATGTTGCCAATTCCCCCCAAAAATGTATGTGTTTAATATAAAGGTTAGAAATGAGGTCACCAGGATCATCAGAGGCTGTTGGGGAGAGAGACAAGCTACATGATCAAGGACAAATTCATTGAAACTCTGTGGACAAATGCATTGAAACTCTGTGGACAAATGCATTGAAACTCTGTGGACAAATGCATTGAAACTCTGTGGACAAATGCATTGAAGCTCTCTGAACAAATGCATTGAGACTTTGCAGACAAATGCACTGAAACTTTATGGACAAATGCATTGAGACTTATAGACAAATGCATTTAAACTGTGTTCATAATGAAGACAGGGCAGCAGCCTATATGTGAAGAATGAGGCAAACTAGCCTATATCTTCAAAGTGTTCCACAGATAAATGGGACTGGGACTGCTTATATACTTTTACTAGTTTGTTTGTTTTTGCTTGTTATTTTATTTGTACTTTGTTGCAGGTTACATTTTATTATTTGAATCTAGAAATCCATATTTTTCTCACAAGAGAAAAATCAATAAATAGATTTTTTTTTATAAAATTCTTGTTACATTTGACTGGAGAGAATATATCAGTTTGGATATACCTAGGTGGATCTTGATTTTCTTCATAAACGGGTGATTTTTTTTCAGAGCTAAAAGTTTCTAGTGTCTCCAAAGCAGTGCAACCAGCCTGCCCTTCTCATTCCCATACCTCCCTGTGGGTCTACAATGTTTGCTTCCTCTTCTTGCCCACTCTCCTTTCCCGTGAAAGCAGGGAAACAGATCAAGAGGCCCAGAGTAGTTTCCAACCGTGATCCACATGATCCACAACATGCAGAAATGCTCTGGGATCTTTTTCACTTCTACAATGTAGGAGAGACAAACAAGAGCTTGGTCCTCCAAGCAAGCATGGCGTTAGTGCTCCAGACTTGGTGGAAACCTGTTCACACTGCCAGCCTGTGCTTCTTCAAGCACATATCTCTACATAGTGCATATCTCTACAGAGCTTCGTGTCAAGTTTATTTTCAAAAGATTGTTGGTCAGTTGCTCAATACCCTATGAAAAGAACCAGTGTGGGTTTTATTAATAAGATCAGCAAAGTAGCCAAATGTAAAATGAACATCAGAGATCAGTAGCCTTACTAACATGGCTAACGAACAGGCCAAAAGGAGAAATAGATCAAGAGGCCTCTCCTGTTCATATTGAATCTTTGTTAATTTTGATGGGATCCTTAACAAATATAGCGGTATATGTGGGACAACGTTTTACCCTGTAAAGATTTTTTTCTTGTAATTGTTTTTTTAAAAAAATGCTGATTGGCCAGTAGCCAGGCAGGAAGTAGAAGCGGGGTGACAAGAACAGGAGAATTCTGGGAAGAGGAAAGGTCAGTCTGCACTCGTCACCCAGACACAGAGGAAGCAAAATGTGACTGCCTCGCCAAAAATGGTACCAAGCCATGTGGCTAACACAGACCAGAATTATGGGCTAATATAATTTATGAGAATTAATAAGAAGCCTGAGCTAACAGGCCAATCAGTTTATAATTAACGTAGACCTCTGTGTGTTTCTTTGAGGCTGAATGACTATGGGACCAGTTAGGACAGAAACCTCAGTCAACAAAATGGCTCCAACATGGAGAGCTAAATCCACTTAAAACCTGAGAGAGCTTGGGAAGTGATTCTAGACAGAAAAGAACAGAGTTAAGCACAGCTACTTGGTAGCAGCATTTTCTCAGGTGGGCTCTGTTTGCTGGAGGCAAGTGCACCTCATTTAAGAGAGGCTTTCTGACTCAGCTGAACTCCAGAGATCTGCCTGCCTCTGCCCCCTAAGTGTTGGGATTAAAGGTGTGCGCCAGCACAGCAGACCAGGTAGGACAGAAAACTCAGTCAACATAGGTATTATGTTTACTTGTGGTCAGTTCTATGTGTCCCACTAATAGCTGTTCTGCAATTAATTCCTTTAGAATTGACAGCTTGGGTTCAATTATAAGCCACTGCTCCACCCAGTCATTCTGACTCAGGAGCCATGTCGATGGAGTGAAGCTAGGAGACTCGACCACGGTGGATTCCTGAGGAGCAGTGGTGATGAAGAAGGGAACATATCATGTACATTCCGGATGAAGTTGGAGTGGAGACTGACAGCAAGGGGCTGTTATTCTCGGTTTTGCGTGTGGCCATTAAAATGGACTTAAACGTGGGAGAAGCACATGCTGGGCCAGGGGTGGCAAAGGAGGAGGAGTTGGCAGGTGGGCTCAGCATCCCAAACAGCATGCTGGGCTTTGGGATGGGGGAGGGAGTCCTGGAGGCTGGGGTGCTGACAGACTGCTCAGCCTGAGGCACTCCAGGGGATTTGGAGTCAGTGGATGGTGTTGTAGATGAAGCAGGAGTCAGCCTGGAAAGGCAGATGTAGGTTTGGAGTCTGAGGAGGTGCTGGACAATGACCCTGTCAGCAATTACAGCATCAATGGCAAACATCACACCTCTCCGGATTTCTCCTGGATTAGCCCCTTTGCTGATCTTCTCAAACCCTCCTTGGCAATAGAAGGTGCCAGAACAGTAGCAGCGGTAGTGCCACCTCAACCTCTTTGTTTGTGTTATCGGCAATGTCTTGAATAAGTTTAGCTCTGATATTTTTGTATTTATCCTTAAATTAATTGGCTTTGCGAGAGTGACCCCATCTTTTGTTACATTGGGACTTCCCCAACTCTGTTTACTCTTCTTCCCTTTGGTCCCACTGCTGGACTGGGCTTGCCTAGGTAGCTGCCCACGAGTAGAAGCTGGGGGAGGGGGAGGGGAAAGGGGAGGGGGGAGGTCTGGGCCTCCAAGTGGGCAAGTGGGCTGTGCTGCTCACAGAGGCTGCTGTCGACAGCTGACTTGGCCAGAGGTGGCAAAGCAGTGAGCGGGGGGGGGGGGGGGGGGGGGGCAGCTGAAGGGGGTGGTGCATGAAGGATGACAGGATCTACAGGTTACAGGTTCTGGGGTTTGCCACTGGGGCCCCACCAGGTCACACTCACCCCCACGACCATCCAGGATAGCAGGACCGCCATCAGCGTGAGGCTGAGCAGTGCCAGGCCTAGAGCCACAGTGTCCACTCTTCCTTCACAGCCCTGGGCCAAGCTCTCTCCTACACCCAATGAGGGCTGCTCCAGGTGGACTCCATCAGCCACTCCAAGAGTGCCACGGAAATTCATCTAGAACACATTTGTCAGGTAACTCTTGAGGACTTCATGTTACAGTTTTTCATGAATTCAAGAAATTAAGTATAACCTACCCTAGAGTTGGCAAAATTTTTCTCCCATTCTACACATAGACAGGCTCTTCACGATGGTAAGTGTCTGCTGGGCAGAGCTTTACAATGTCATATATCCTATTGTTCAATCTGCAGTATGTCCTTGTTATTTTAATCCTTTTCAGGAAGTTCTTGCCTATGCCTGTGTCCTCAAGTGTTCCTGTAGTTGCCCCTAGTGGTTTCTTTGGCTATACCTATGTCCTCAAGTGTTCCTGTGGTTGCCCCCAGAAGTTTCAGAGTGTTAGCTCTTACTCTTTTGCTTTAGGAAGTCATCTAATAAAGTCTGAAATGAAAAAAAAAAAACACAATATCAGAACACCTATGTCTTTAGAAAGCCAGAAGAGACAGTGTTCATGGCAAGTGGGACTCGAGGCTAGACAGGCTCTGGGTGAGCATGGAAGACACCCCAACAGCCCAGAATCAGAGACACTGAGAGAGGATGCTTGTGAGTTGGGGGCCAGTTTGGTCTTTGTGGCAGCTAATCTTGTGTGTCACCTTGACTACACTGGAATCAACTCAATCCCCATTTTGATTGGCCATTTGTGGTAGGAAGACCCATTCTAACTCTGGGTCACATCCTCTGGTGAAGAAGGAAGGTTTGGGGTGTTAACTGCTTACCTTCACTCTCACTGGCAAGGTCACCTCTCTTGTTACTGAAGCATTCCTATACTCATATATATCTGATGTAGGAGTCTTTTGTTTTATGTTGTTTTCATTGGTTAAATAAAAAAAAACTGCCTTGGCCCTTTAATAGGACAAAAAAATTAGGTAGGCAGAGTAAACAGAACAGAATGCTGGGAGAAAGAAGTCAAGTCAGGAAGACGCCATGATTCTTCTCTCCAACACAGACACAGGTTAAGATCTTTCCTGGTAAGCTACCACTTCTTGGTGCTACACAGATTATTAGAAATGGGTTAATCAAGATGTGAGAATTAGCCAGTAAGAGGCTAGAGCTAATGGGCCAAGCAGTGTTTAAAAGAATACAGTTTCCGTGTAATTATTTCGGGTAAAGCTAGCCATACGGAGCTGGGCAGGAACACAGCCCACCGCAGCTCCTACAACATATATCCACTTCTCTGGGGTCCAAACACAGACCAGAGACCAGCATCTCCAAAGTCCTCTAAGACTCCAGCACCAGACTGATACTGGTGAAAAACCCAATATTATGGATTAAACATCTTCCAGATTCTTGGTCTTTCTACGACTTTTTATCATTGTTAGACTACTTGGACCAAGCCTGTAAAACAGACTTATAAATTCTATGCAAATACATATTCCTATCAAATACATATATATATGTATACACACACACACACACACACACACACACATATATATATATATCTCGCATATAGATGTACCACACACACACACACACACACACACACACACACACACACACACACATATATATATCTCGCATATAGATGTACCACACACACACACACACACACACACACACACACACACGGTTCTTTACAGAACCCTGAATAATACAGTCTACCTAGAAAGGTTCTGACTCAAAAACAGATAAAGATAAAACAAAACAAGTCAAATAAAAAAAGATAAAGTGAACTGACAAGAACATTTTAAAAATTGTAAAGTTTTATAATAGAGTTTTACTTTTAAAACTATACATCTATTACCTTGATTTGAAATGTTAGACCAAAGTTGATTTATTGTATATGTATTGAAAGTATTTAGAGAATAAATTGTAAAGACGATAAAAATGACTACTAATCCTATCAAATGCCCTACTCATACATGACCATCTTTCTATTTACATACTTAATGAGATAACAAAGTATTAAACTTTTATAGTCCACATCAATATCTGACAATATTTGACAATGCATTATAGAAATGCACCCACATCCTACAGCAAATTTTGTAGCTACCAGTTTTAATAGCTTGACAATACTCCAGTTTAGCTATTGTGTTCTTCTTTAATGATGAATCACTTTTAGGATGTTAGCCATGCTCTAGTCTTTCATCAGAGCAAACCACACTCTGAAAATTATCTTAATACATAAACTGTGTTCTGTTCACGGTTGTCTCCTTGGGATAGACCAACTAGAAGTCTACAAGGGTCCTTAAATGAGTATCTGAATAATTGTCAAAATATGCTACATTAGCATAAAATGTATCACGAATCTAAGGGCTAATTAGTTCAATGGATTAATTCAGCTTTTTATCATGGAAGGGAAAGAAACTATCCAGTGATGACAATTACTTCATAAGCATTTTTAGAACTACTTTTGATTACATTTAAAATAATCCATAAAGAAGTGTACGTTTTTACAGGTTAAAATTCACAACTTACTTTCGGGATCTATTCCCTGTATTGGGATGCCTCACTCAGCCATGATGCGGGGTGTGGGGGTGGGGAAACAGAGCTTGGTCCTGCCTCAACTTAATATGTCATGATTTGTAGACCCCCCCATGGGAGGCCTTACCCTTTCTGAGGAATGAATGAAGACATAGAAAGAAAGGAGGTGGAGGGAGGGGATGGGAGCAGAGGAGCGAGGGGCAACTGTGGTTATTTCATAAAATAGATTTAAATTTTTAATTTAAAATACCCACAGCTCCTTCACCACAGTGCTTACCTCCGCAGAACGTGAGGATTAGAGACAAGAGAATTCTGACTTTCCTAAAACATGTGCATCTTCGTCAAAGTGCACTTGTATTGGTGTGTTTGTACACGGCTTAAAACATGTCTTAGTCTCCATAGAAGTCTTTAACGGAAAATTACCGACTTGAATCCCCTGTGGTCTCTGGGCACAGAAATCGGTGTATTACTTATAATTCTTAAGGTGATTTACATGGCTTATGGAAAACTTTCAGCTACCTTGCTAAGTTATTTATCAAAAAGCCATATAAACCAGGCATTACTTTTCCTTTGAATCTATAAACCAGTGTATAGCTTAGACAATATACTTTGGATAGTGGAGACCAAACCCCTACTGTTCCTCTCACATCAGGTGTGATAGGCAGAAAATGGCACCATGTTTGTTTCTCAAATTCCTCCTCTGCTCTGATACCAAGGACTTCTGCCTCTCTTTGTTTTTCTCCTCTCCTCTTCAATTCCCTTTTCTTCCACTCAAATTACCACTGTTCTTTATTTTTTCCACAGTGTTCCCACTGAAGACAAGCCCAAGTGGATCTCTTACCCCTTACTCAAGCCTTTACACCTTTCTGAGACTTGTATCATGCCTTCCTTATCCGTAGAAATGAAAACGCTTTGTGTTCCTGTCAGCCTCCTGCCCTCATATGGCACGTATCCTAATTGGAATCAATCTCTGAAACAAAATGAGGAAACAGAGTCAAGAAGAGGCACTGGAGTGTTTTCCTCTGAGGTGGCTGTTGCGTGGGGGGTGTGACTTCAAACAGACCTTCAAGGAGAGTCTATGGAGGAACGGCCCTGTGAACAGACTGAAGGATGAGGAAGGACCAGCCTTGAGAATATTAGTGGTAGCTGAATGCCATACTGAGCTAGGGACCATGAAGACCATAATACCGAAAAGAGATTAGGGGTTCAACTGACCAGGAAAAAAAACAGTAGTGATGGCTGTGCACAGTTCAGATGAAGATGAACAATATGTTGCCCTACTAACCATTTAAGATGATTATTTTGTTTGAAGTTTTCTGAGGACACTTAAGAGTTTAAAATAAAAAAAATTAAAAAAAAATTTCTTCAGGGCAGGCAAGTTATAAATATATGTCACTGTCCAAAGGAGGAGATGGAGGAGAGAGGTGAAAGCCACATTTAAGTGAAGCTGAAGCTGGCATGGAGGTCAGTAATACAGAATCAGACAGTTGTGTGGCAGCCAGGGGAAGCTTTGTGAGAGAGTAAGGAAGCCAACGGCATGAGAATGAGCAGAAATGGAGTAATCAGGAGAGCAGGCAGACCACAAAGCTACGGGTCAGTCCCTCTGTCGGGGGCTACACTACAAGAGGAATCGAGTAACCCAGGAAAGCAGGCATACCCACAGAGCCACAGTCTGTCCATCTGTGAGGGGGTACACTGCAGAAGGGAACATAGGGAAGGGAAAGGAGAGTGCTTCCTTAAAGGGATGCTAATCCTGCCTGCCTTTTTACCATGGCTTAAGGGAGGCCTGCTCTCACAGGGTAGTCCTTCATACTGGTCACTGACCTGACGTTCCAAGATCTCCAGCCAGTCCAGAGATTTTATCCTCTTGACCGAAAGTTTCACATTAATGGATCACTAGTGCCACGGTGTCCTTTTCATCTCTGAAGTGTAGCCCTTGAATTATCTAGAAGATGGGCTGAAGTTGAGGAGTAGATATAACCCTCTTCCACCATGAAAACCTAGAGACCCACTTCCTATGCCGTCTGCCAGAGGGGACCCAAGTCTGGACTGGAGTTCGGTCCCCACAGCCACATGTCTCCTCTAGGTGTGGGTGCTCAGTGAAGAGGAGATAGAAATCCAGAGCTCCCTCCCGGCACTGTTGCTTTTTGGGTCCTGGCCATAATCTGCCTGCCCAGTTTCTAGCCTCTGTTCTCTCATTCTCCGCTCTGAAGTGATGACAACCATAAATGCAGTTAGGGAACTGGGGAAATGACTGCTCTGTCTTTACAGAACTCAACAGGATGGGGGTGGAAGTTGGGGTAGCCCTCTAGTGGTCCCAAAGACCCTACTGTGCATCAGTTGTTTCATATTTTTAAACAGCTAGGCACAGGGAGGGAAGGAGGTCCCTGACTGGAGCCTGGGGAGAGGTGTGAGGGGCAACAATGCAAGAGTTTTTAGCATTACAAGTCCCAGGCGGGGAACTCGGGAAACCACAACAGAAGAGATGTTTTAGGGTTGAAATCAAAGTTCATTAGATCATCTTGATGTGCTCACAAGAGCTTCCATCTACTGGTCTCCTCCTTCTCATTTTTTCCCTTGGCTTCCAAGGCTTAACTCTAGAGTGATGGCCCAGGATCTGCTTTCAGACACTTTGATATCTGTTGGAGTGGCTGGAATCACAGTGTGAGGTCCTTCCCAGGTGGCTTTGAGAAAGGGAGAGAGAGAGAAGAAATTTAACCGTCATTTGACTTTTTAGATTAAAATAAGAGTGGGCCTGTTTTTCTTGGCTTGCAGAGAGGCGCTGCAGTGTTGAATTGAGCCAAAGTCATGACGTCCTCTATCTGGATAGCATTCTTCTTATCAAGAAGAAAATCGTTAGTGAAAATAGTTGTCTAAATAACATCTCATGTGGATTTAAGTCTAATGTTCAGGGAGTGTGATCCCTTGAACTAGTCAAAAAACATATCAATCATTCTAGTCTTTAGTTATACTTTCTTGATGGGCATTTAAGACCATTCAGGTGTTCAGAATGGCCTTGGCAGTTACAAAGGCAAATGGTGAATTTTAGATATTTACATGGGAGTTTTAACAGCAGAAGAATGTAGGAATGTGTTTATAAACAATACCTTCCTGTAGCACATCCCAGGGAATACCACTCACATGGCATGAGAAGGAGGTTCTCTGCTACTTGGCTCCAGGTGGGGGTGGCTCAGCTCTCTGATAAGCTCTTCCTCTGGATCACCTCATATATTTCTCATAGCAATCCAGGGTGGAGGTAATACTGTTGCCCAGATTTGAAGTGAGATGGAGAATTTAGGGAGATCAGGTTACTTGGCCAAGGTTCTAGAATCATCCTGCAGCAGCTCTGCAGTAGAACCACATTCTATCCCAGATGATCTGACAGCAGAATCTGCCATGCTTTCTGCCCCTACACTGCCCCTGTTTCTCATTAGACTCACATAACCTCTGGAAAAGCAATAAGGATGCATCATACTTTTGGAAAACAGCTCTAGAATATTCAATAAAGTGCACATTGTGTTGCTTATTCACTACATGGAAAAAATTAAGTATCATATCACTCATTGATGCAAAAATACTCAGTAGAATACTGTTAAACTGAATCCAAGAACACATCAGAAAAATCATCCACCATGACCAAATAAGCTTCATCCCAGAGATGCAGGGGTAGTTCAACATACAAAAATCTATCAATGTAATCCACCATATAAACAAACTGGGGAAAAAAATGATCATATCATTAGATGCTGAAAAAGCCTGTGACAAAATACAGCATCCCTTCATGATAAAAGTCTTGGAGAGAGTAGGGATACAAGGAACATACCTAAACATAATAAAGGCAATATACAGCAAGCCAACAGCCAACATCAAACTAAATGGCGAGAAACTCAAAACGATCCCACCAAAATCAGGAACAAAACAAGGTTGTCCACTCTCTCCACATCTATTCAGTATAGTTCTTGAGGTTCTAGCTAGAGCAATAAGACAACAAAAAATAAATAAATAAAGGAGATACAAATAAGAAAAGGAGAAGTCAAATTCTCCCTATTTGCTATAAATAAAAGCAAATAAAATAAATAAAAAAGAAGATAAAAATTCTTCAGCAACCCACACCGGACAGAGGGTTGATCTCCATAATATACAGAGAGCTCAAGAAATTGGTCATAAAAAGAAGAAATAATCCAATAAAAAATGGGGTACAGACCTGAATAGAGAATTCTAACAGATGAATCTAAAATGGCTGAAAGACACTTAAGAAATTTTCAACAACCTTAGCCACCAGAAAAATGCAAATACAAACAACTCTGAGATTCTATCTTATACCTGTAAGAATGGCCAAGATCAAAAACACTGATGACAACTTATGCTGGAGAGGATGTAGGGTAAAGGAAACACTCTTTCACTGCTGATGGGAGTACAAACTCGTACAGCCACTTTGGAAATCAGTATGGAGATTTATCAGAAAATTAGGAAGCAACCTACCTCAATACTTAGCAATACCAAAGGATGCTCAATCATATGCTCAACTATGTTCATAGCAGCATTGCTTGTCATAGCCAGAACCTGGAGACAACCTAAATGCCCCTTGACTGAAGAATGAATAAAGAAGATGTGGCACATTTACACAATGGAGTACTACACTGTAGGGAAAAAAAGCACATCTTGAAGTTCGCAGACAAATGGATGGATCTAGAAAACACCATATTGAATGAGGTAACCCAGACCCAGAAAGACAAATAAAATATATATTCACTCATAAGTGGCTTTCAGACAGAAAGTAAAGAGAAACCAGCCTACAATTCACAATCCCAGAGAACATAGACAACAAAGAAGACCCTAACAAAGACATAAATGGATACAATCTACATGGGAAGTAGAAAACGGCAAGATCTCTTGAGTAAATTGGGTGCATGGGGATGATGGGAGAAAATAAAAGGGGAGGGGTAAAAAGGAGGGGAATGAAGAAAAAATATATAGCTTAATAAAAACAATAAAAAGAGAAAAATGCCAAACAACATAGAATATAAATTTAAATTTTTATGAGAAACAAAAGAGATGCTATATATTAGTAATAGATTCACTATGACAAGAAAACAAAATAATGCAAACATTTGAAACTTAATAGACTTGAAAATACATAAAACAAAAGCTGACAGTATTGAAGAAGAAAGATAAATTTCTCCTAAAATAAAAGCTTCAATACCTCCCTCTCAAAAACGTCTAGAACAGTTGTATAAAAAGATGAGCAAGAAAATAGGGCATCTGAATGCAGCCATTTTGAACTGTATGCATATGTATGTATATGTGTCTTCGTATGTGTGCACTACATTGTAAAATTACCCACGGAAGCCAGAAGAAGGCATTTGGTTCACTAGAGCTGGAATTTCAGGCAGATGAAAGGCACCTGACATGAGTGCAGGGAACTGAACTGGCGTCCTCTGGAAAGGCAGCAAGCACTCCTGATCCCTGAGCCATCTTTCCAGCCCATTAATGCAGACATTTTAAAGGAAATATGTTCAAAGAGAGGCAAAGTTTTGCAACAGTATCTGATTATCTCACTAGCATACTATTGTGAAGTCAGCTGAGACCCCATGATCACCATGTCCCAGCCTAAAGAACAGCTCTGGGTCTGAAAATCCATCATCTTACATCGTCCCTGAATACCCAGAATGGAAATAATATCTAGATTATATATACAAATATAAAAATGCCAGTGTCTACATTTTGCTAGGAGAAGGATTTTCTGCATCACGTTCACAGGGCAAAGGGGTTGACAGGATCTAATGCTTCACTGAAGTCTTTGGGGTGAGCTAGACATGGTGGGGGCTGTCTTTAGACTTTAGTCCCAGTACTCATGAGTCAAATCATAGATAGAAGCATCACAAGTTCTAGGCAGTCTGGGCTACACAGAAAGGTCAAAGCAATACAGGCTACCTTATCATATATTATCTCAAGAAGAAGAAAGAAGAGGAGCCCGGAGGAGTGAAATGAAGAGGAGGGGAAATGGGAGAGGAAGGAAAGGGAAAGGGGGAGGAGAAAGGAAGGAAAGTGATGCTTTGATTACACCTAGGAAAGTTCAATCAGAAGGTGAACTTCTGTCCCATCTCTTTTCAATCAAGGATCACATGACTCTAAGCAAGAAACATGTACATTCCTGTGGCAAGGAGATGCTTAAAGTGTCATCTCCCATCATCTATGCCTATGGATAGCCACATCCTGTGTGCTTCCCTGACCCTAATTGTGAGAAAAACATGTCAGTTGCTTCTAACCTACAGAACATGACAAAGACAAGAGGCTGTGATTAACTCTACCTAATTAGGTGGCTACGTACCATTAGAATTTCCAAGTTGACTTTCCCTGTTTCTTCTTCTCACCCCTTCCTTCTATCCAACAGGTAATGTTGAAGGATATAGCCTGGTGAGGGGCAGTGACATAGCCCATAGATTTGATGATACCCATGGCAGACAGCCCAATCTTATTGCATCTAAGTGACTTTAGAAGTGGAGTCTCACACAGTGAACTCTTGGGTGAGACCACAGACTCCATTTAACCTTCCAGCCGGAACCTTGGTCTTGTGGGAATAAAACAGAGGAACAAACTAAGTCGTGTCTGAATTCCTGCTCTCACAGAAACGGAAATATTCCTAAGTGTGTGTGGTTTTAAAGTCATGACATTTGTGGTAATGTCACTGCCTAATAGAAAACTCATACACTGTTCCCTTGGGGGACTGCAAAGTTGACTGGTATCTTGGGGAGACACTTCCTATGGGAAGCTTAAGAGCAGAGAATACTTGCCAGATTATGGCTCGTGCTGGAGCTTCAGGGCCAGGTAAGGCTCCTGTTAGCCAGAGGCAGGCATACTGTCCTTTGAGAGCTAGGGTCCCCTTGCTTTTGCTCTCCAAGTGCTGAAATGTCAGTTGTTTTCACATGTGTGAAGGATTTTACACAGAGGGTTCATGTCTCAGAACATGCACGTGATGTTTTTACAGCAAAAATAATGTTGGTTTGCAAGGTCTACGTAAATAAGATTTTACTAGAGCGGAGAGGCCTTGGAAAAACCTCCAACCCAGCAAGCATGTGTTTTCCTTTCTGGGAAACACCAACTGAGCTTAATTTGAATCAATTGAGAAGGCAAAGGTGAAAAGAAGGGAGAGGGTTGATCGTAAGCACCAGATAGGAAGAGGAAAGTGGCTAACAGCATCATTTATGAGAACATCATTAAAGAACCATTCAGAGAACATTTCAGGGGAGCTACTCATTACTCCCATATATGCTACCCTTTTACAGATTCATCCTGGGCACCTGCCACTAAGAGCACAGCACATCCCACGCACAGGCCAGGCACTTCCTGACGAGGCTTCACGCTTCCTTTTCCTAGCAGTGATGGCAAGATCTGCAATGTCCTGGGCAACAGGGAAAAAAAAAAGGAGAAATATTAGAGAAATAAGTGATCAGATAAAATGGGAATAACTTGCCAGGATCCAAAGAGAAACATGAAGCAGAGGAAATCTGAAGCAAGTGAAACATTCCTGTCTGGGAAGAAAAGAGGCGTGCTTTCCAGAAGGATTACTCATAGGAATCTACACACATAGCAAACTTGTCTTAACACCCACCAAATTAGGTAAGAACCTAAAGACAATTAACACAGGGACACAGGGCTTCTTTCACTGTATTAAACCTCGAATTGTCAATAGATCAGGGAACCCATTAACTGCTCCACAATGCAAGGAAGCAGAGAACATTATAATATATCCTCCCTTGATAGATAAGGCCACTGAAGGAGAAGGCAAGGCTTGCAGGGTGCAGAAAGAACATTCCTGCTTTCTCGTGTTTAGTCCACAAATGACAGCTACAATGGAGCAAGAACATGGGAATACGGGGCACAATTTCTGTAAGTCAACACCCACTTAAAGGTAAAGGCCAAGCAAGGAGTCAGAGCAAGGGCAAATCCAAGACCTCAATGGAGTAGAACAAAGGCACCAAGATGTGTGTGAGGAAGGCTCTGAGAGCAGAGAGCAATGGTGGAAAAGGAATTCCCTGATCGTTGATTTAAAATATACTTTCTAAACCACCATGCCGGGAGTTTCTAGAATATACAAGAAATTGCCTATATCAGAATCACATTGGGGTCTTGTTAAAAATAAGACCCAGGAGCCCTTCTTCAGACCATTGGGAAAAAAAGGTGGCATCAGTCCAGAAGCACAGAGATGCAAGGGAAAGCCTGTACCAGTACCTGGGAAGGATCTGCTGGCCCAGAACAAAGGCTGTAACAAGGTCATTTTGGGAGGCTGAGCTCAAGGAACCCAAGAACAGACTGTGCTTGCCCAACCTAGATCCATGAGATAGTTATGACAAGGAGGAAGAGGAAAAGATGGACAAAGGTGGAAAGAAGGGGAAAGGGAAAGGGAGGAGAAGGAAAAGGGGGAACTCCAGAGGAAGGGAGCAGTAAAAGCAGAAGGAGGGGGGCTAGGAAGGCAAAGAAGGAGAGGAGAAAGAGGAGGCAGGAGGGGAGGGCAGGAGGAGGGGAGCCCAGGAGTAGGAGAGGAGCAGAGTGAGACATCCACCCCTCCACACCTGCCCTAGAGAATGAATGGATGAAGTCATGCTCAAAGCTGACAAGAGGGGCCTGGGTGGGGTACCCCAATGAAGCTGCAGTGAGTATGTGTGTACAAGCTCAGCATGTCCCAAACTAAGCGGCATCCAAATGGACTGCCAGAGAAGCACTGGTAAGGATCCTGAGAGTGTAACAGCTGTAGAACACGACACATTGGGTACCACTCACCTGTGCATGCTAGAAGAGCATTCCGGAGCATCATCCTACAGAGCTAAGGCTTCAGAGAAGTTAGGGCCCATCTCTGTCTCTCCCAGCAGAGCTGGGACCCATTAGCTCTCACCTTTACTTGTGTATTTCCTCATGAAATAGCACAAAGCACACTGAAGATGACCGAACTGGTAACTTTCCACAGACTCTAATGGGACATTTCCTTCTTAATGTCTCTGAGGACAAAGAGCATCCCAATACCTGGTATCAACCCTATACTTCTAAATACACTGTTACTGCTATCACCGACAGAGGGGAGATGGAGATGGTGCTGCTTAAAGCAGAACGGTGCCAGGCTTGTATCCTGTGTCTGAGAACCACCACACAGGTAAGAGATGCCACTTGCCTAGATTCCCTTAGCTGCCAGGAGGCTAGCTTCCAAAGCCCTGGGTCGGTCACATCCGAGGCATCCAGCAAGCCCACTTTGCGGAATCCATTAAAGCAGTGTGATAGAAAGGCGGCCACGGACAAGCCCATCAACTTTGGTTTGAATGCTGGTTTCAGAAAGAAAGAGAAGTTAAGAGGCATCGAGAGGGAGCATAGGCAAATCTTGGATCGGCTGGAGACGAACAGATCTGCTAATAGGGACACAGATACTAGGGCTTTCCAGGCAGTAGATGGCCTGTAGGCAAAGGGGCAGCAAAAACCTTATGCAGTTAGGGTAGGAACTTAGGCACTTATGTTTAAATTTTTGCGGGTTTGTTGTTGTTTTGTTTTGTTTTGCTTGTTTCTGAGACAGGATCTCTTACTCTGTAGCCCAGGTTGACCTTTAATTTCTAATCTCACTGCCTTGGCCTGAGTGCTAGGGTCACTCCCAGACCACGGCAACGGGCTAACTTTTAATATAAGCGTACTGTTTATGGAAATCTATGGTAGAACTACCTTTGCACCTGTCTGTCTCCTGGGCCTCTCACTCCAGGGCTAGGAAGAGCACACCACTCTTTGACATCTTCTCTACCTCTACATTCCTACCCAATGTTGTCAGATCAGGGAAACAGGCTCCAGGTGAGCGCTTGGTATCAGACTAGCAGCCTAGTACTGCGATGGTTTCCATTAAGGCATGAATCTTGCCCTGTAGGGATGGAGCTAAGAATGCATAAATTATTGAATGTGAAAGCTTTGCTGATGACTGATAAAATCATATTAGCTGCTTTGGGCTAAGGATGAATTTGAACCAGAATTCCCTCTTTTGAAGGGACAGCGACAAATCTAGTTGATAGGTCTGCATGGCAAGGTTTCAGTAGAAGATTAACAGAACCTTTGTTAGGCGAAGTGAATGAGACTGTCTTGGGTTACGAAGGGAAGTGGTTTTACAAAATTTCCCTTACAATGATTATTTTTATCTAATTATTAAAGCCATACCACTTATCCATACCAATTTTATTTTAAAAGCCAAGAAAAAAAAATCCATAATTCTCTTCTACAGTAAAATCTAACATTTGAGCAAGGGTTTTCAGGTTTTTGTCTGTGTGAGTAGACATATGTTCCAAAACTTAAGTCATACACACATACATATATAGTATTTACATGTGAATTTATACATTATCCATATACATGAATGTTTTCTTTCCTTGCATATTCATCTTTAGGAGCTGGTGACATCGCTGAGCAGTTAAGGGCACTTGTTCCTGCAGAGGACTCGGGTTCAGTTCTCAGCATCCATGTGGTGCTTCACAACCATCTGTAACACTAGTTTTAGGCAACCCAACTCTTTGTTCTAACCTCCGGGGGCACCAGGAACACATGCAGTGCAAATATATATGTGTGGGCAAAACGTTCAAATACATAAAATAAAATAGACCAAAAAGATGAGTAAAACCCCTGGTTTTAATGGGTATATAAAATCTTCCGCATTGTATCCCTTTTGGGTTGTTGCTTTGGGACAGCGGCTCCAGCAAAGGACACGAGCACATGGACATCAAAGCCTTAGAACAGAATTTACTCTATGTGTGTCCGTCATCTCCAGCAATTTGATGATTTGTTAAATGCGAATAAGATCTCTTTGCCTTTGGCCTGACCAATGAAATGATTTGCTCCCAGACTTCCAGCAGGTGACTTTCTATTTTGTAAGTCCAAGTGAGGGAAGAGGCTGGCCTCTGCCACACTTCTCTCCAAATATATGCTTTCCTAATTCGCTAAGTGAGTAATCACAACTGCTCTAACCAAGGCTGTATGTTGGAAGTAAAAATGTATCGCTTGTAACCTGAATAATTTCCTGCACACATACAATCTGCTACTAGTGTGTTTCTCATTCAAATGAGCATGCTGGAGAAGCCAAACTTAATAATAGTTTTAATAGCAGACATTTCATTTTATACTCTCTCTTGAAGTTCCAGTTTGTAGCCCAGTTGTTACTATTTTCAACTCCTTGTCTTCTTTGGCTGACCGTTTGCTGTTGTTTTGTTTGTTGTCTGTTGTGTGTTTTTAGATAGGGTCTTCGTGACTAAGCTGGCTCTGAACCCAGAATTCTCCTGCCCCTTCCCTCTGTGTGTGGGACTACAGGCAGGTGCCTTCATATCTCTCCTTCTCTTCTCTCTCATGGCTTTCTGGAAACCTTGTTTCTCCCTCTACTCGGCAAGAATTGTATTCACAGTCCATGAGGCCTTGCCCTGAAAGCCGCAGCTACTGTCCTTCCAAAGCCCCATTCTTAACTTTCCTCACCTCATAATGCAAATTTGGAATCACAGACATCTACAATGATGTGTAAAAAATTACTTCTGCTCAATAGGAAAGAACACACGTACACACACACACCACATACATTTATTTTCATAGGTACATTTTTGAGCCCCAGTGCCGTCAATGTATGAAGGAGGTACATCATGGGACAGTGTGGTCACAACTTAAATGGAATTAGCACTGTGGATATGAAGATAATACCAAAGAGCATCACTAAGTGCCTATGGTTGAGAGGACATGGATTCAGGTGCTTAAGCAAAAGACACAAGAAGAATGAGAAGTACCTGCTCCCCGCTGCCTCCTCCCACTCCCTCCTCCCTGCTCCCTTCTCCATCCTTCCTGCTCCCTGCCTGTCTTAAGCTGAAAGAAAGAACCATAGACACAGGGAGATAAATGCTCCCTACTGAAACAAAGTGCAATAATGACTCAGTTCGAGGGGAAATCTTTGGGTGAGGGTGAAAACACATTCCAGTAATGCAAGTGTTTAGGAGCCTGAGGCAGGAAGACCCTGAGTTCAAAGGCAGCGTGAGCTATATAGTGAGTTCTGGGCTAACCTGGGCTATACAGTATGCTGACAAATTTTAGGTCAACTTGGCACAAGTTAGAGTCGTTTGGGAAGAAGGAACTTCAACTAGAAAATGCCCCCACCCATCTTGGCTGTGGTTTATGTTTGCAATTAGTAATTGAGGTGGGAGGGTCCAGCTGATTGTGGGCAGAGCCATCTCTGGGCTGGTGGTCCTGGGTGCTATAATATAAGGATGCAGGCTGAACAAGCCAGTGAGAGCATTACTCCATGGCCTCTGCATCAGCTCTAGCCTCCAGGTTCCTACTCTTACTTCTTTGGAAGATGGACACAAACTGTAAGATGAAATAAACCCTTTCCTCCCCAAGTTGCTTTTGGTTATGGTGTTTATTCCAGCAACAGAAACCATAAAACACACAGTGAGATCCGTTGTGGGGTGTTTTAAGGAATGGATAGTTGTTCAACTGTAGCAGTGTAGCTGCCATGCCTGCTCTGTCATCTTCCTTCAGACAGACACACCCTCAGAGTGAAAGAAATGGCCCACAGTCTCCAGATTTTAACTCTTCACTCTGTCCTGGGTCACAGAATGTGACCTGAAATTTCAGAGTTTTCGAAGTTGTATTTGGTGACCTTAAAAGGATTGTCACAAAGCCTAATGTGTAAGACACTCACATGTCCCCCTTTCTTTACTGGGTTACATCCTGTGCATTGACAGAGGACATCTTACTGCATGCACACAGAGGGAAAATCCCTTGTTTCCAGAAGATACCAAGAGGTATATTTGCCATACTTTTGACTTCAGATGTCTGTATTTTCCCTCTTCCAAACCATTCTTACCACTAAGACTTTTTCATGTTTCTTTGTAAAATGGCATAAATTCCAGACAGGAAACTTGAAGTAAACAAAAGACGGCTCCTATCTAATAATACGCCAGTATGTCTTGTCTTGCTCTTGATTAGCTACTTGAGGATGGGGTTCTGTCTGGTTCATTGCAACGTGGTATTTATCTCTGTGCTTGCTGCAATACTCAGCATGGGATGCGGTACGGTTCTCAATAAATATTTGTAGATAGAAATTTGTCCCACTAAAATAGTTTCTATGGGCTCCACCCTTGATGAAAACAACACTTCGGAAATCACTCAGGCTAGGGGTGGTGAAACGTCCAAAATATTTTCTTTGGAAATATTGCATTACCAAAAGCTGCTGAATGGTGACTAGATAAAGAGGTGTCTGAGCCAGAAAATTCGATTGTCCAGGGCTGGGAAGTATTGGACAGCAACTCATTATAGGCATAGAAAACTGAGATGGCAATGATCTCATTCAGTGAAAGCCATGCATGGCCTCTAGTGGACACTGAGAATCAAGAAGAAACAAGGGCTCTTGTAGAAGCAGTGGCGTGGATATAGCATTCCCAGATTCCATCTGACCCTACAAAGGAAGGAAGTTAGAAATGGCAAGATTTGGTTTTTCTTTGGAAATGCTTCTCCCTGGTGTAACACTATGCGGAGCAGCCCTGTTTAACGAAACGATGCCCAGTTAATAACACAAGCAACTGATGCTGACTTGATCCGTATCCTTGCAGTTAGAGTTAATGAGTTTCATAGACTCCTGTCCTAATGTTTGGCCTCCAAGTAAAACATGCACTATAGGGGGTTCTAGAACCCTAGAGAGTGGCACACACCTGGAAGAAGTAATTTACTGGAAGGGAAGTCTTTTGGAGGTCTTGGCTCTGATGCTTTCTAGGTAGTATCCTGCGTCTTATCCAGAAGAAAGGAAGAACAGCCCTCACCACATTCTTCCACCACTATGATGTTCCACCTAATGACATGGGCACAGAAGCTATTGACCAAACCATTAGAAACCAGGAGCCCAAACAAACCTGTACTCTCTCAAGCTGTTCCTGTGAACTGTTGGACTCAAGCAGTGTGAGCACTAACACACCTGCTCCGCATAGGACGAGTCTAAGTTAGGAAATTTGAGGAAGTTAGCAGAAAGTAGAGGAGGCAAAAGTGAAAAGCAAACAAAAGGAAGAATTCTGGGTCCAAGATGAAGCAGCAATACACAGAAGAGGTCTTAAGTGGTGAGTGAGCCTGAGAGGCAGGCAACACAGAAGGATGAACATTATTCTTGAAAGTAGAAACTAGTAAGGTGAACCCGGTCTCCTCTCCGGGCTGATGAGAGAGAGGGAGTTGATTGGGGGAGGGGGAGGGATATGGGAAGCGGTGGTAGGGAAGAGACAGAAATCTTTAATAAATAAATAAATAATAATTTAAAAAAGAAAGTAGAAACTATGGGTAAGGTGGGGAAATAGGAAGTGCGTTGTCATAGATGACCATGAATCTGTAAAAGACCCACAGTGCCAAAATATTTGGAGATATATGGATGACTGAACTTCTTGCTTTGGTTCCACATAGATGTTTAGAGTCCTCACAGGCAGATCTAGGCCAAGGAATTGTATCTCCTACCCTGACTAGAGTTCTTGGGCAAGTAACATGCGTGTTTACCCTCACCCTCTCCACCCCTTCCAGCTAAGCCATGTTTGTTTCCACACACCTCTGGGAATGGAAGAATGGATGCTGCTATCTCATGAATGTGCACTGGTGGCTCTTAAGATATAGCTAATGATATCCTGACATTTCTATAGAAAATCCAGGGTTTCCTGGAATGAACAAGAAAACAGCCAGCATGGGAGGAGGTAGAGTTAGCATGCTCCATTTCAAAGAGAGCAGAGTGGCTCTGGCTTGCTTTATATATTCGTACTTCATAAATTCATACAAAAGATTTAAAAAAACTTACACACCACTAAAACAAACAAGAAAATATTTTTTAATAACTGACTATTTTGAAAGCTACCTTATGAGGTTTAAAAGAGGGCTCAACACAGCTGCCATTGCAGGAAGGAGGATGGGGGAAGGAAGAACTGCCATTATAGTTACTTTGATAAAACACCGAGAGTGGATTTGAATTTTCATGAGAAATGACCTCCAAGTCTAGAACTAAACATGGCTTCTACTTGTAGGGCTTTGACCTCTTTGAAAGAAACAAAGGTGACCAGTTTGTGGAGATAAGGGGGACAGAGATCCACTTCCCTTGGGCAGACATAAGCAAATGTCAAAAACAATACCCATACTCAATATATTTATTTTTTTAAATATAGAAACACATCTCAGAAAGCTAAGTAAGACTTCCCAAATCTCACAGTTAATTAACAGGGGTGATTAATAAACATAGGGCAACAGATTATGTAATACTTCTGCAATGCTGGCTTTGGGATCTAGGATCATTTGGTTGTGCTGGAAAATACCACAGGAAGAACTTTGTCTATCTCCCATAGCTACCACAATTGTCAGGTTTTTGTTTTGTAATTTATCTTCTCATGGACAATACGATAGACTATAAACAATTCCAAGGCAATTTAGTCAGCAATGAGATGGATAAAATATGCCAAGCTTTGACTTTTAAAGTATGTTGTTCATGGGTTTGTGATTTATCTTCATTGTTTTCTAAGTTTTCTTTCTCTTTGGCACTTGGCCTTCAATGTTTCAGATAAATATGTCAAAATACTTATTCTTCAAGAACATCTTTGTTACTAATTCTTACATTCCCAGGGTCAGCATCTTACCTCTTCAGTGTCTATTAGCCCCAGTTACCTCCAGCTGGAACAGACATATCTGGCCCCAGCAAGAAGTAGTAGGCCACTCACAGACCTCTGTGAGATGGCTCCCCCATGCCCTGTCATCAACACCTAGTGTTTTAATTATTGACAATAACATTAGCGTACTAATAGTTTTCCACTCTATAATGGCTCGTAGAACTATTGTTTCACTGAGTTAATCCTTCTGAACAGACTGAAGTTGTCATTTGACAGGTCCCACCTTTGGGTCCATACGGTTTCACAGCTAAGATTGAAGGGCGAAGACAAAGAGCCTGCTGGGTCCAGAATCAGTGGCCAACAGGAAGAAAGATAGGACAGTAGAAGAAAGTGATGGGAAGCAAGAGCCTAGGAGAGACAGACAAGGGCTTTCCACGGCTCATAGCCAATGGCAAAATGGCTCTCATGCTGTTATGCGTTGTGGAATATTACTTTAATATGCATTGTATTAATTTATGCTGTGGGATATTTGTTGAATGATGCAAAGATTGTCGCATTCTTTTATATTGTATTGGGTTAACTCTGTGAAGGTGTGTTGCTTTGCCTGTCTAAAACACCTGATTGGTCTAATAAAGAGCTGGACGCCCAATAGCTAGGCAGGAGAGGGATAGGTGAGGCTGCCAGGCAGAGAAAATCAGTAGGAGGAGAACTGAGAGAGGATTGAGGAACAAGAGAAGGACCAAGAAAAAAAGAAGAGGAGGATGCTGGCGGGGGGTACGGGGGGGGTGCAACCATACAGCCTCACAGTCAGTCACAGAATAAGAAGGAAAGAAAAGATATACAGAAATAGAGAAAAGTAAAGGTCCAGAGGCAAAAGACAGAGGGGAATTTTTTTTTTAAAGCTAGCTAGAAATAGGCCAAGCTAAAGCCAGGCATCCATAAGTAAGAACAGTCTCCGTGTATTTATTTGGGAGCTGGATGGCAGCCCCCACCCAAAGAGCTAAAAAAGCAAAACAAGCAAACAAACAAACAAATAAACAAACAAAAACTACAGTCATAGTTCCATGCGAAATGACCTTAATTGGCTAATGTGTCAGAACGTTTGGTCCCCTAGCTGGTGGCACTCTTCGTGGGGCTGTAGAACCTTTTGGACATGGATTTAGCTGACATAAGTGAAATATTGGGGGCCAGAGATTTGAGGGTTATAACCAGGCTCCTCATGCAGCCAGAGCTCTCTGCTTCCTGGGCAGTAGCAGCCTGCTAGAAGCAACCATTGGCCAAACACTCTAGCTGTCCTGCCTTTCCCTCCATGATGTTATCCATCCCCTAACCAGCAGCCCAAAATAAACCTCTCTTTTCAGAAGCTGTTTCTGCCAGGTATTTGGCCACAGTGATGAGCAAGAGCACACACGAGCGGTTCCTGTGCCTGATGTTGTGCGAAGCCCCCCACCCTGCCTCTACACACAGCTCTAATTTCCAGGCAGTTCTTTGTGTATGCATCTTCTCCAACTTCATGCTGCTTTGTGAACTGAGTTCTCCTCCTGTGCGTTTCTTAGGACTACACTTACTTCCCCCTTAGGGCTGTAATGAACTGCGGCCACGTGTGTCGGGGCCCTATCAGTGTCTAGAAAAAGATTCCATGGGGAGGGTAGAAGATTTAGCTACCTCCTGGGGATGGCTTTGCATCAACAGTGTGTTTCTGAAATATGTCCCTGTGGCGTCTTTTCTATTGTTTCAAGCTACCAGCCATGATAACCAGGCACTATGTAGCAATTTGGTCAGAGTAGAAGCCTGCACCTTGAAGCTGGCTTCGGAGAGTGTCAGCTCACTTGGAGGAAAATCACTTCTGTGGCCTGAAGTTGGAGTACAGCAGAAGTGTTGACTGGCCATGGCACAGGGTGGGGCAGTCAGGAGGGTGGGCAGAGGAGCGGAACTGCATGTGCTGCTCAGCCTTTGCACTCCAGGAAAGGGAGTTCTCTGTCTTAGGGTCACTCATCTCAGTGTGAGAACTGTCAGCACAGTGTCCCATCCTGTACGGCCTTACATGTCCTGCACGGTGATAGTTTTTGAGGTTTGACCGTATTTAGACACAGTAGTTTGGGTCAGGGAACACGAAGAACTGTGTTGGGGAAGAGCACATGGTGACTTGCAAAGTGACAACCACTGCAACCGGGTTGTGTCTAGAAAGACACCCGGGTAACTCCCATGAGTCACTCCCCTGAAGTTGCCCTCTGATTTAGGACACTCTTCAAGAGCAGGGTTTCTACAACTTGGCACTGTTGGTATTTGTGCTGGGTGCTTTGTTGTAGGGACAGTCTTCTGCCTTCCAGGCTTCTTGTCAGTAACCCCAGACTCTCCCACCTGGCTGCTGGAAGCTTTAGTAAGAAAGAGGTGGCTGGAGAAAAGAGGCTCCAAGCAGCCTTTGGAGATAATAGTCTGTTCCCTGGTTCTAGCTACGCTGTGTCTCCCTGTCTACCAACAGGCAAAGAGCCTGCACTGCAAGCTGTCCCTGCCAAAAACTAAGCCATACCAGCTCTGCCTCCCCTCCTAGTGTGGGCTGTAAAGACCCGAAAGCTGTGGGACAATATAAGTCCTGCCTCCCTTCAGCTGCTAACGTGACACGTTTTGGTAGCAGCAATGCAAAAATGACCAACACAAGCAACGAAGCAGGCCAGGTAGGTCTTACTATTTGCAGCTCCTGGGATGGTATGACTTCAGTGAGCTCCCGTCACAGCAGGAGCCTCTGTTGATGTGCCTGGGAGCCAGAAGGGCCTCCAGAGGGCCTCGGAGAAGGATGAGAAATAAAGTGACAGGCAGAAGACAGAAAGATCACACCTGGCTCAGGCCCCGGTCCGGTTAATATCCTGCCTTGTCTTTCACACCACGCTTCAGACTCCCAATAGAGACGTGAAACCACATGTGAAGGAAGCGGCCCAGCTCACGTCCAACAGCACGCATAGAAAGGCCTCGTGTGTGCAGACTTCCTTCTTTCTGGGCCTTGGCTTCAAATCTAAATTAGAGCAGCTGTGTCCGTCCTCTGCAAAAGGAAGCTGTGAGGGTCAAGGATAAACTTGGGAGTCTTGACCTCAGGAGGTACTTGCTACTTTGCGTATTATTCTGTTCCTCGTGTGGCCACCATCAATTGTTTGTCAGGGACAGTGTTAGCGGAGCGTAACGCTAGGCACTGTGTAGCATAGAGGCGGGCACTGTGCATAACACACCGGAGAGCACAATGGCGACAATGCCCTTGGGGACTCAGAGCAGCACCCCTCAAAGGTGCTTTGTAGGTGCTTTGTAGAAGCCATCTGGTCCGTGGGTTCATCCCATCCACAGTCCATGAATATATGAGCTTGGGAGTAATTATTTTACAATCATATGGCAAAGAATGTGATGCTTGTTGATCTAAGAAACACAGGTCAGCTTTTCATTATGCATCTAATTCAGACTTCATGCTCTACAAATTCGAGGTACAGCATGCTTTAAAAAGATACGGGGAATGTGTTGCGAATTAAAAACACAGGCCTTTGGAGCAGTGCAAGGTTAGTACATATAACCAAAATATAAGGCAGGTAAAGAGGGAAACTGTGAAAAGTTGAGTGGTTGAGTGCTGCGGGGAGACAAGAATCAGAGATTGTCAAGGGCTAAGGTCAACCTGCCAGGAAGCCACAGAACATTCCTTTCGAGGCTATAGCAAGTTCACCCAAAGAAGTAAAATTAACAAAGAAATGACAGAAATGGTCAAATGTGATGGTGAAATATGCAGACATATCATTTAGGTATGAAACGTTTTATAATCAACTATAAAGAACATACTTTGAGGCCAAAGAACCCCCGTGAATGTCTCATAGGAGAGTGGGGGTAGACAGGGAACAAGACAGGCACCAGCACTCAATGGCCCTCTAGAGCCCCTTTTCTTCACCCTGCTAATGAACTTCTGAGTCCCAGAGGTGAAGCTTCAGAGGAAAGAGTCTGTGCCGATCAGATGTGTATCAGTCAGATGGTAACAGGCGAGTATGTAATAATACCACAGTGGAGGACATTTCCAGACCTGGCAGTGAAGGCCATGGGTGAGGACGAGCTAGGCTGCCAAAAGCCTACAGGTTTTCGAGTTCTTCAGAGGCTCCATGAAAAAGTCCCTCCCACCCCGAAAGGGAGGACCTGAAAAGGAAGGAGAGCCTCGACCAAGGTGGAATTGCCTCCGTCCTCAGGGTTGGGATGGAGTCATGGTCAACCACAGCCATGGCCGTGAAGCTGCGGGACTGCTGACGTCCACCCTAAACCTCGCGTCATAAGAGAAATGCTCTCTGTTCAAGGGAACAATTCCCTTCTGGCCAAGAGAAAAACAGACTACCTGCTTTTGAAAAAATGATAAGAAAAAAAGAGAGAAAAGAAGAATAAAAAGGGAAAGGAGAAATGGTTCTATTTCCTACATAGAAATTTTGTCTCTTAGAGCATCTTACCCACACCCACCAAAAAAAAAAAAAAAAGATATCACATAAGGAGAATGAAGAGGAGCTAAGAGTACATCTCTAGCTTCAGATCCCAGTGCTTGGAAGGCTGAGCAGGTAGGATTCAGAGTTCTAGGCCCACCTGAGCTTTATAGCAATATAGAAGGAGAGGGGAAGAGAGAAAAATACAGCTGTTAGAAAAGGCTCTAAAAAAATCATGTTCTTTTTTTATTTACCCCAAAGTGCATTACACACACACACACACACACACACACAATTTAAGTGGAGTTATGTGACTAGAGCTGATAAGTCTCCCCACCAAGAGTCATAGACCATCCAACAAAAACTCCAATACCAGCTACGAGAAACTTCCTTTCAAGTCACCCGAGAGATTAACAAAAGAGTATGTACTGTTGCCATTACCCTCTATCTCCTCCTAGCCGTCAAAATAAGCCCTTATTACTGAAGATACCATACACTTTGGATATAGAAATTAGAAGATTCAACCTGGACCTGACTTGAAAACCCCTCCCTGGGACCAGAAGATGCAATGTAAGCTGCCAAGGGTTGGAAGCAACTAAGTCCTACCCAACTGTGATACAGATGAACCCCAGCAGTGACCAGCATGGCAGACTACCCCTAAGGGTGAAATAGTGGCACCCATACACTGCCAGTAGTCAACAGCTGACCCACTGAACTGAAGGGCTTCTCAAAAGGTGGAAATCCTGCCTAGCACTGGAAACCTAGCTAACATCCTGGAGCTACTGAGTTATAGATCTTAGACAAGAACCTACTGCTCCCACTTTATTGATTCTGCGTGGATCCTAAATAGTTCTAAATAGTTATGCTTACAGCCAGAGATAAGCGTAGCTTTAACCCCTCATCAAAGAGCCGACGGAGACCATTACAGAAAATCACACTGGTCAAAACGCAAAGACAACAATCGTGAATGTTTTATAGATTGCCTCAGTTGTGAGTCTCCTACAAGAATAGAAGAGTAATGAAGAAATTATCCAAACTTAACCCTGCTAAAAAAATTAAAATAAATTTACAAAAAATCATAGCTTTTAAATGTAAAAGAATATTAAAACTACAGATCCAAAATACATAGGAAATAACACGAGAACATTTCAGCCAAAATTCTATAAGATACAGCAAAACTTCAGATGAGAGAAATCATCTCCGATGTTTGTTAATAGCAGGAAAGACTAAAATGTTTATGGCAAATGAGGTAGTCAGATGGTGGTGTGCATGCCTTTAATTCCAGCACTCACGAGACAGAGGCAGGAACATCTCTGTGAGTTTGAGAACAGCCTGGTCTACAAAGCAAGCTCCAGGACTACACAGAGAAATCCTGTCTCAAAAAACCAAAAAAAAAAAAAAGGAAAGAAAGAAAAGAAAATAGCAGTAGAGAAGAGGGCTGAAAGTGGCTGTTACGTGTGACCCTCATGAAACAGATCAACCAGCAGCTAGTCTAATCAATACAGGAAAGACAATGTGTCTATGTTTATTCAAAGTAAAGCTGGTGTTGAGATAATAGTTCAGCCAGAAGACTGCAAAGATGCAGTCACTGCCCAGGTGTGTGGGGGTGAGGAGGCAATAAGCCTTGTCCTGAATGGAGTAAGAGCCAGTATATACTGTCTGGGGACCATTTGATCATATCTGTCCATTTTCTGAATCTAGAAGATGCCCTGAAATGCTACACACACACCTGTAGCTGTGTTTGTAATGTAAGAAAAACTCTGCATATGTAATAAAATATGCATCATGTCAAAATGGTATAGATGTATACATATATGCATGTAACAACAACTAATGAGAAAAGAGGCCATGAATTCAAAGGAGTAAAAAGAGGGATCAATGGGAGTGTTTGAAAGATGGACAAAGAAGGAGGAAATGATATAAATTATATTATACACTGAAACAAAAAATAAAAATGAAAAATAAATAGTAAATGTGAGATTGTAAATCTGAAAATAAATATTTCAAAATCTATGTCACAGGCATCCATCCAGACCCTGGAGGAAGTGGCCAAGAGTAAGACTATGGAAGTTCCTGGCCGCACTGAATTTAGGGCAAAAGTATAAACCAGCGCTGTCTGAGAGCACACTCCTGAGGAGAGTGGGGGCCCCTGCGAAGTGGCCACTGGTAATTCCTACTTTCTGTCCCACCCCTCTTTTCACTGTGTGTAAGAGCTCATGTTAACTGTACCTATTAGGTTGTTTCTGTCAGGAAAAAGCTTTTTCTGAAAGGTCCAGATGCCACTGTTGGTGGAGGGAATAGAGGAGGCGTCAGAGGGGCATTAGAAAACATGAGAAACACTTGTGCATACCAGAGCATTTCCTGTTATGAACAACGTCAATTGTGGTTATGGCATTTGATAGCAGTATGAACTCAATTTAAAGTAAGAGTAAGGAGACTTCATTCAAATATAAGAAATCACAAACACAGACACACATGCACACACACACCATGCCTAGGTGTAGCAATTATAGAGCATAAAAAGATAAACACCAAAATCAGTTATGATTATTTGTCTGAGACCTTAGTCCACCAGTGTCCCCATGTGATGTGAAAGAACAAGTGTGTGTCTTCGGGCCAGCTGCGTCCACAGCACTGGTGGGTTTCTATAGGGTTCCCCTCCTGCTGTTTGGGAAAGCAGTCAAGTGTGTGTCAAAGGAAACACTGCGTGCTTTAGCTTGGTGTATTTTTCACGTTTCACTCTCATTTGGGGAATATACACTGAGCTTCTTGATAACAGCACCTGCTTTATGTTTCGATTATTCCTCAGTGTGTGCATCAATTGATGTGAACTTCTCAACTTTCGAGGGAGCTCTGCCATTCCAGCCACAAAACTGAGGTTTCCCCAGAAGCCCAGCACGGGAATAATGGGGTTCTGTACCTAAGGATGATGCAAGTGTTGACATGTTCTGCCTGCCGTGGCCTGTGCAAGACACTGGAGTCTCGGAAGCCTGAGCCAGAAGTTCAAGCTCAGCACACAAGTTGCCATGGGCCTGCATCTCATCAGAGCCTCGTGGAGCAGAGAGCAAGAATTTAACACCCTGTCTATTCAGGTTCAAGATGGACCCTTCCCTATCAAAGTTTGTAAATTAAAGGGGATGCATCTCACATGTGCTTTATATAAGAACTAGGAAAAAATGAACTTTGAAAATAAATGAATTGCCTCCACGATTATTGCTAAGCTCAAGTCCGAAGAGCTTAAATTAGATAAAAGTTTTATTTTTAAACAAATATAAAACTGGAAATAGTCAATCTGGGCTATCTGACAAAGTCACTAAGCATTCTATCTTTGTCCGGGGAGGGTAAGATGGTTGTAAAGTTCTAGACATCCCCTTAGCATCCTAGGAAGAGGAAGAAGGAAAGATTTCTAAGTTCTATACAAGACTGTGTCTGGATCTCATCTGTTACTTGTCAGTGTCTAGTTACAAGATAGCCTAGGGAAAGTCATTATCTCTTTTAAGATTAGATTTATTTTTATTTTATCTGTATAAGTGGTTTGCCTGCATGTGTGTATTGCCCCAGGTGGCATCCCAGACCCCCAGTGTTAGCATGGTCTCTGATGGCCTTAGGAGTTCTAGGCATCAACACAGGCAGTGTGTGTGTGTGTGTGTGTGTGTGTGTGTGTGTGTTAAGAAAAGGAAGGATAGAAGGGAGCAGGGGAGGGGGAGAGAGGGCAAAGGGACCTACTTGACTGGAGGGTAAGAAAGAATAAAGAGAGGACACTGAGGGTTAACAGACTCCAGTACGAGGATGGCTGCTGGGCAAACCACTTCCATCTACCCAGATTTAAGCACTTTATGAAAACCAGAAGAAAGAGTGTGTGCCGAGGAGGGCAAAAGCAAATCCGAAACAATAGGCTAAAGACTCATAGCCAGGTCAGAACATCCAAAAGGATACAACACTTTGTTAAGCAGACTCAGTGACATGACAATCCAAACCTGGGATGCTTTGAGAAACCAAAAAACTTGCCCCCAAAGAATAGATCCTTCATTAGTCCTGAGAAATTTGGTCCAATTCTCTCTATATCTTAAAGGGCACCTTTATAAGAGGCAATAGTTGATACTTAACTTTGACTCTCCTATCTCCCAATGTGTGTAAGAAGGAAAGCAGAGGAATGTTGGAGCTTTAATAAACTTTAAATGAATCCCTTCATCAGTCCAGAGATGAGTGTCTTATGGCCTGTGTCAGTTGGGAAGGATCTAGTGCCATGATCTGAACAGCCAGGACATCAGGGAATGCTGGGCTCACCTGCAAACAGCCTGGGTTTGGTAGAAGAGTTGTTTAGTGATGTCTTCACTGTGCCGTGGAGGTGGGTACAGCTGGCATGCTGGGCTGATGTCCTCTTTAGAAGGATGGCTTTCAGGTTACTGAGATCCACAAGCAGTGCCATCACAAGTATCATGGGCTTTGAACCATTTTCACATGTACTTCTGATGTCAGAGAAGAGTTATCTTTCCTCATGACACCAGCTCCTCAGTGCTCTCCAGACACCCACCAGGTACTCAACAAAATAATATGGCTTTCGCTATAACCACCCATATCAACTCAAATCTCATGATTCAGCAGTCAGTCCCACAGGGTCATCTTCTATGCCAACCACAAGCTGAAAATCCCAGGACACCCAAAACTTCTGACTGACTAGCTTCAGAGCCCTCCATGTGACTAGAATGGTACACGTCACTTGCAATTGGTTATCTATTACAATTGGTACATTTGCCTCACAAGCAGTCAGGCCAAGGAGTGTTGCAGAGCAAGGTATGGGTGTGGCTGGGATGCCACTTTCCCCTCTAGAGGTTCACAAACCTTCAAGTCCTCACTGAGGCTCACCACCCCCAAAGCGGTCTGAACCCCACCACTGAGGTGGTTTTATGGAAAATCACCTTGGTCCTCTGGGGATGTAACCTTAGTTTAGGGTAGCCTGCCCTAGGACACATTTCCAGATACAGAACTAAAGGGGAGAGGAGTCAGGGATGTAGTTTAGAGTGCTTGTCCACTTAGTACAGGACCTTGAGTTTAGTTCCCAATTAAAAAAAAAAAAAAAAACAACATGAAGAGAACCTAAGAGGCCCGCAGAGACGTTACAGGAGACTTTAAAAAAGTGCATCGGCATCTAGGTACAGGTGAGAGCTCTCTCCTGTTTATTTCTACCACGAATTTTGGTACTTTGGGTTATGGAAGCAGTTGGATGCTTGAAGCATGGCTTAATGAGCCACACTAGTAGGGGCATGAATACAGAGGTACCAAGAGTTTTTTGAACTAGTTAGAGGCTCACAAAAGAGGTTTTGGAAGAGAAGAATTTTTGTATGTTGCCTAGAGATCGTTTTTGTGATATTTTGGTGAATAAAGTGGTTGCCTTTTGCTCTTGTCTGAAGTCTGCCTGAGGCTAAATTGGAAAGTTTTGGAATAATTCCATTGGCGGAAGAAACTCTGTCATGTGAATATTAGTGGTAACTCTAAATCTTAAAGATTTATAGTGAAAAGGAACAAGGTAAATTACAAAAAGTAAAATTGGGGGAGGAAAACAGATCACCAGGAAGTGGAATGGAACTAAGTCCTGTGTTCAGGGAGATAAATGGAATATGGGGAGAGGTAAACTCAGGACAAGGACCCACCCAACTAAGTTTCCAACTTGTAAAAAGAAACTAAAGAAAATTTAGAGCTAGATGTGGTAGAGCACATCTTTAATCCCTGTGGAAGCTAACTCAACTCAGGAAATAATTTTAGCGTTAAATGCTAAAAAAAATATGCTCAGAATAAAAACAGTTATTTAGTGTAAATCACAGACTGTGTGCTTCACAGAGGTCCCTGATTGGTTAGCAGCCGCATGAGCACAAATACCAAAAAGAGACAACTGGGGAAGCCTGCGTCTTGCCTGAGCATCTACAAGCACCAGAAAACTGGACCCAGAAGCCAGCCGAGACATTTAATGAGAAAATATGAAGGACTGTGTCTAGTGGCTACTCAGGGTTGCTGTGCGTGAACTCTATACCCAAATGAACGTCATGGAGCCTGACAGCAGCTGAAGCTGGCCAGAGCCGCTGGAGACCTGAGCCCCATGAATTGGGTGCCAACTATAGCTAAACTAACTCGATTTGGGAAATAACCAGGCTAGCTAAAAGATAAACAATTATATTTTTATTTATTATAAGGGAACAACTCACAAAAACCAGAATGAGAAGTCCAAGCTCAGCTGTGCGGTGAGGAAACCACAGAGAGAGAGAGAGAGAGAGAGAGAGAGAGAGAGAGAGAGAGAGAGAGAGAGAGAGAGAGCGCACCTGGGCCATTTGCTTGTTTTTCACCTGGTCCAAGAAAGCCATACCCTAACTTGGTCCCACATCTTAAAGATAATTGGTTAACAAGGCTTCCCCATAAAATTCCAATACTGGGAAGTCAGAGGCTGGCGGATTTTTGAATCTGAGGTTAGCCTAGTTGGCAGAGCAAGCTTCAGAATAGCCAAGATTAGACTTGAAAGACAGAAAACTGGTGAAGATGTAATTGAATGAAGGGGCCATGTTCTAGCCCCATTAAGCAGCAGAACTTGGCAGCTTCAGCCACATGGTTCTGGCTTTAGAGTTAAGGATAGAAGAAAAGAATTACAGAAGAAAAGCCACTGAGGCCAGGGATGTAGCAGTGGTTTCCCTGAGTAGAGGCCTAGTATAGTGGCCACTGCATGAAGCTGTGAAATTGAAGCTTGGATTACTTTGGAGATCCCACGATGTTGAGATACTAGAGTCAGGGGGTACCTGTTGAGAGTTTCTAACAGGAAATGGAACTAGCCCAAGAGAAATAATTGTGTGGCAGTCAACAAAGGTAAAAGGATTTGGAGGATCTGAAGAGCATTTTGACTTCAGACATGGGGATACACAGTTTGGAGTTTGCCCAGCTGGTTTTTGCTCTTGCTTTGGTCCAGGATTTCCTTACTAGGCTCCCTTACCAGGGTTTTAGAATGCTAATGTCTATCCTGTGCCATTATATGTTGAAAGTATGGGATCTGCTTTTAGATTTAGATTTTTTTTACAGGTGATATAGTTAAGAGATTAAATGAATCTCAGAAGAGACTTTGAACTTGGGACTTTTAAATATCATTGAGAGTATGACAGACTGGGGGAACTTTTGAAGTTGGATAAATGCATTTTGCATTATGATATTGTTACAAGACAGAGAGTGGAATGTGGCAGTTTGAATGTATCTGACCCCATAATCTCATAGGAAGTGACACTATTAGGAGATGTGGCTTTATTAGAGTGGGTATGTCCTTGTGGAAAGTGTGTCACCATGAGGTCACCATGACACTGACAAGTGTCTCCATCTGTTTTCTGTTGTCTGAAAGATGTAGACTCTCAGCTCCTCCAGCACCACATCTGCCTATGTTCCACCATGCGCTCTACCATGGTGATAACGGACTGGAACTCTGAAACTGTAAATAAGCCACTCCAATAAAATGTTTTCCTTATAAGAGTTGCCGTGATCACGGCTCTTCACAGCCAAAGAAACCTAAGACACCAGTGGATGCATGAGAAGTGACTCTCAGTTGAATTCAGAGGCTCTAAGACAGTATTTATCCACAACTACAGCATATCTTAGACTAAACTCCCTTGATGCCATATCAAGTTCATGGACAGAAAAGAACCATGACTGTTTCTGTTAGCAACTTTTCTCTTTATGACAAAGTACCTCACACGAAGCAACTTCATGGAGGAAGGGTTTGGCTCCTAATAAAGGGAATAGGGTCCACTATGGCAGGAAGGGCACAGCGAGGAAGGCATCATGGCAGAATCAGAAGTCAGTTTGGACATATTACATACGCAGTCAAGAAGAAGAATGAAAAGTAGACTATAGTGATAGAGGCTATAAAACCTAAGTCCCAGCCCTGGGACACATTCTTTTCAGGGAAGCCCCATCTTCAAAAGGTTCCATAACCTTTTCAAACAATGGCACGAAGTACAGGCCAAGTGTTCAATTGTGTGAGACTATGGGGACATTTCACATTCCAGCCAGATCACTATCCACTCTCTTCAAAGTGGCTTGGGAGATAGAGATGCATGCATGAAGCTCTGGGTTCCATACTTGGAGCAGCAATAAACTAGCAAAGTAATTGACTAGCTATCTAGCTAACTAATGAGATAACTGACTAACTAGCTAGCTAATTAACAAATTCAAATAGTTTTCCATGGGCTGTACATTTAGCCATTCACT
>NW_026067980.1:4233190-4241885 GCF_014885135.2 Alexandromys fortis
TCTCTGTCTCTATCTCCATCCATCACCAGATGAAGGTTCTATGGTGATATGGAAGATATTCGTCAGTATTGCTATAGGATAGGGTCATTTCAGGTTCCCTATCCTCAGCTTCCCAAGGGACTAACTGGGGACATCGCCTTGGGCTCCTGGGAGCCACTCTAGGTTCAAGTCTCTTGCCAACCCTAAGGTGGCTCTTTTAACTAAGATATGTGCTTCCCTGCTCCCCTATCCAACCTTCCTTTATCCCAATCTTCCTGTTTCCCCAAGTTTCCCCCATCCTCCCCTTCTCACTTTTCTCTCCCCGTCCCCCCTTATCCCCAACTCACCCCACCACCAAGATCTCAATTTTCTCACTGGCAATTTTTTACTTCTAACTCATGGGTATGGATTATCCAGTGGAGTATGGCCAACCAGCAGATCCACATTTTCAAAGAGAAAAGATGGCTGCCCCCACAGGAGTCATCAGCAGACTATAGATCCTCAGTTGGGGGCAGGGGCTAGAGTATCAAATGGCTTGATCTTGGGCGGGTAACCACCACTACTGTGACTTCATGAGTACGAGAGCCTTGTCAGGTCCTGAAGACACTGCTTCACCCCAGTCCTCCCAATCTATGGCTTGTAGACTCTTTCTGCTCCTTCTTTCATGATGGTCTGTGGGCCTTAGGGAGAGGTGATGCAAGTGTCTCATGTGTGGCTGAAGATTCCACTGACAGTTATTCTCTGTCCTCTGACTGGTTGTGAGTTTCTGTACTAACCACTGTCTGCTGCCCAGAGGACCATTCATGGTTTTCTATGGTTTCTTTGGTGATCCTGAAGGAAAGAAGCAACCCGATACCTTTGAAGAATGATGCAGTTGTGAAGAAAGAGAAGACAAAAAATAATAACAATAATAATAAACTCCAGACCTTCCCTGAGGACGAAGCCCTACCAACGGGATGTGGTACCAAGAAAGATGTTCCCAGATTTGTCCTTTGTCCTTTGTTAGCCAGACAGATAATGAGCTCCCAAAGGGGATTTTTCTTTCTCTTTCAAACACGAACTACATATAACTTCCATACTTCTGTGGAAAGGAAGCCCATAAATCACACATAATTATTTCCTAGAAACTGGAACTGTGCAAGGGAGAACCCAACAGAATCCTTTGTTTCAGGAGCCTGCAACTTTTTAATTAAATACCACTTTAAAGTCACACGTACTTGAGCCAAATGTTCTTGGCCCATTCGGTCCTGGAACACAGTGCTGAACCCCCTTGCCCCGGCTGCTGTGAAAGAGACACAATCCTTGCTTTTCATTTCTTGTTCTAAAATTCTGTTCCTTTGTCAATTTATGCAGAAATAAAGCAGTTCACAGGACAGAAACTAGTCCTAAAGAACTTTGGGTAGACATTATGTCCAAAGAGCAGGCTATACAAGTCAACGACAAACAGATTCAAAGGAAAGGAAAGAAAATGGGGGTGGTGAGAAGTGAAGGAAAAGGAAGTTAGAAATTGATGGCAAGGAGGGATGGCTGGGGGAGGAGAGTGCTTAACCAAGGGAGGTGGGCGAATCTACAGCATGTGACCTGGCCACAGGTCTAGATGAGGAGACGAGGACCTTCTGAGAGTTTCAGTAGTCTTTGTATGAGATCATATAACTACTTGGTCCTTCCAGAATGTGGACAGAAGCAGTCAAAGAACTATCCCTAAAGTATATTGCTTTGTTCCCCATGCATGCTCCTCCCTCACCAGTTGGTGAGCTGGAAAGAATCCATGAGTAATCCCTAACGCCATTGGAAGATGGTAGCAGCATGCCATGATGGAGCTCATGCCCTGGATGATTATATGGAGCATTGTTTTACCACTCAAGATAGCCTGGGACAGGAGAAAGGGGAAAAAATGCCAAGAAATTGAGGCTATTTCTCCATTACTGGGCCTGAACCACACACTATTATCCCGCACCTGTCGCAGATGCCCACGTAGGCACGTAGGCGGCTTCGCACTTAGGTCTCTAGTCTTTGCCACCAGTATTTCATGTCTCAAAACCGACAGCTGCACATTCAGAAAAATGTCTGTACCTACAAACTTACATTTCTAGTCAGTGTTCAGTCTGGCCTTACTTCAGCGCTTGTATTTTGTATTTCGGTTTGATTTGAAACAGGGTCTTTCTATGTCGCTTCAACTCTACCTCAGCTTCTCAAGTACCGGAACTACAGGCACACTACGACACTTAGCTTGCGATTCCGTTTTTTTTTTTTTTTTTTTTTTTTTTTTTTTTTTTTTTTTTTTTTTTTTTTTTTTAAAAAAACACCTTCAAGAATGAACCAATGATTCAATATGAGAAAATCAGTTCCAAATCAGGGTCACAACTTTTTTCTTTAAAGGTCCAGGTAGGAAAAAGAGACGTGGTTTGGGTATCTTAGTATCTATAATCAAATGTCACTCTTGCATTGGAGCCTAAGATCAGAGGTAAACTGAGATGTGTGGGCAGGGCCAAGAAGTCTGGGTTTAACAGAGCAGGCAACAGGCAGGCTTGGCTTGTCCATGGGTTACTGATGCCACCTCTTAAATCTGTGAAAATCTCATTTTCATAGATTATGATGGAGGCCATGTGCAGATTCCAGAATCAGTATCATTTGTCTCCCCACAAATAAGGTTTATGTTTTTCTGTTTATTTTAAGCCAAGTTATAACAAACAAGGCTGTCACCAATACTTGAATCTTTCTGCTCCACAGCTTCGCTGTGTGGCATAAGGTAAAGCGTGGTCTTCTCCTCCACTTCCGCTGGTGCTTCCTGTTGAAGGGAGTGCTAGAAGCCAGGCTTGAATGCACGGCCTTATATTAATCAGTGATTCTGGTAAGTTAACTTCTCTCTTGTTTCCAAATCTGTAAACTGAGGGTAATAATAAAGAACTCACAGACTTTGGGGGACAGAGAGCCACACTGAATAATGTATACATTTTGAGAAATGGAAATCCCAGTACAGAGGTAAGAAACTATTATTATAAGCTACCTCTCCCCTTCCTGAACTCTGAATTTACTTTCTCCTCACTGGAAATGTGATCTTTCTCTCTGACAAATCCCAAAGAGGTCCACTAAAGCCCCATTTAGCCTAGGCCGAGAGGCCACGGGGTTCCCCCAGCCAGCTGCCTCTGCCTGTGTTCTGATAGCTGGCCAGAAACCTGAGCTTCCTTTGCAACCACTAACTGGATCCAGTAAAGGCAGCAGCACAGCCAGCGGATGCCGCTGTGTTAAGGATATGAAGCACAGAAAGATGCACTTCTGATGGCCATTCTCTCTATGGCTTGGCCTGCCAGTGACACAAGGCTTTTGGTGCCCAACCCAATACTGTTCATGAGCTCCAGAGCTGAGATCCCAATACCATCAAAAAGGTGGCGTTTATCCTTAGTAGCCCATAATAAAAGCCTTCATCATTTAAAACTCTTTTTAGTAAAGTATTAACATACTGAAAAAGATTCCTGCATAAACAATACACCCTTTGGCTGTAAACTTTTCTAGCGGTCCTATTCTGTTGAAACCCAGACTCCTAAGTGAGCCTGCTGCCCCTCTGGACAGCCGCACCACCATCTACATTTGGCTCCTTAGATCAAAGGATATAAGATGCTTTGGGCTTCATTAATGATATTTTAAGTGACCGGTTAAACGTACTTCTCCTTGAATGTACTGGAGGGAGCCCTACCTTCCATGCAGCATCACTGTATGGACCTCTTCCCTGGCTACCTGACATCCAGGCTTCACAATATGATCAGGACTCAACATTCTCCGTGAAAAAGGAGCACAGGCCAGAGGGAAGATGCAAACGCCAGCCAGAGTTCAGAGTGAAGAAGGCTCTTTGCATCTGTTTGGTGGCCTGATGCTCCCATGCTATTGGGTGATCTACACACCTCTCCCACTGGGTCCTTAAACCAAAAATCTAACACCATCCTTGACTAATCCTCCAACCACCCTGTTAAGTTTAACACTCCTAATAAACCTTGACTTGCTTCCTTCGGCTCTACCACATGGCCTAGGCATTTTTGCTCACGATGACCTCAACATTCTGCTTCTAGGCCAAACCTCTAAGCCCTGCTCCCCATGCTTCTGCTGAAGGCTGCTACCGACATGGATACTAGTGGATACTATGATCTAATGTCATTTCTTTCCAAAACCATCGTGGCTAACTCTCCTCTGTAATGCACCACTACCAGGCACCTGAACAGACCTTTCCTCTGGTCTCGAAAGCATGCAGGTCCTGGCCCAACCAGGGGTCTTTGTATATTTTTAAAATTATTTTTCTGTGTAGTTCTTTTCTGGGACCTCCTAGGTTAAATTCAGAGTCTCTCAGTATTAAAAACTCCACCTCCTCAAAGACAGCTCATTGCCTGACTCAGCCAATCATTGTCTCCATCCCTCATGCCCCGACCTCTAACCTTCCTACAGAGCCCCAGGCTTCCTCGGGGGTTCATATCCATGGAAGCTACAATATTTAGAAGAGGAAGTATCCATGAAAACAGTGCCTGGGTCATCTGTAAGTATTTACTTGATGTGGGATTCCCCTCTGTATGCTGTGAATACCATTGGTTAATAAAGAAACTGCTTTGGCCTATAGTAAGGCATAATTTAGCTAGGTAGGGAAAACAAAACTGAATGCTGGGAGAAAGAAGGCAGAGTCAGGAGAAGCCATGCAGCCCTGCCAGAGACAGATGCTGGGAATGGAATTTTACCTGGTAAGCTACAGCTTCGTGGCAATACACAGATTAATGGAGATGGGTTAATTTAAGATGTGAGTTAACCAGAAGTACACTTAAGTTATTGGCCAAATAGTATTGCAAATAATATGGTTTCTGTGTGATTATTCCGGGAGTCTGGATAGCCGGGGCACAAACAAATGGCCTCCTATTACATTTACCACATCAAGAAATGTTATATTGTTCCTTTTATGTTTGTGGCATTGTTGTATGCCTTTTATATAATCTTTAATAAGATTTCTTTAGCATGGAAATACTAATGCCTCTACTGTGGAAAAGTAAATAAATAATTTTGCATGGTAAATGTTCCAAATGGTAGTCAAGAACTTTTTTCCAGGGATGTTCAAAAAATATTCAGAATGAACATTCATACACAAAGGTAGAATAGATATTTGTGAACCATGGAAGATTATCTTTTTAAAATCTGTTTTCCATCAATTGTGTTACCCAGGATTCCTCAAGAACAAGATACTGTAAGGTCTGCCCATTTCTAGCAGCAGAAACAGACGGCTGCTCCATAACCATATTTTGAATCTGTGAAAAGACAAAGTGAAGAATCCAGGGCTTGTTTGTTGGGTGGCCTGGCTTGGTCTGGGGCACAGTCATCTCATGAAAGGACACCCAGAAAGATGAAACCATATCCCTAAGTTCATATTCATCCCATGCACTCATAATAATTTCTAACAGAATCAGAGACAAAAGGCAATTGTGAAGGATCTTTTTCTTCTCCCCTCTTCAGAGCCTGCAGGAGTAGTTTTCATTGCCTAGGTTGAGGTTTGGCTCGTGCAAATCCCATTGTTTGTGCTTCCACTGGGGGAGGCCATCTCCTTCCCTGGACCTCTTTGAAAATGACACTCACTAGCGGGTGTTTCTTACAGAATAAATTTTCTCTTAGGGAAAGTTCCAGATGACAGATCATAAACTTAGAAGGCCCTGGTCTCAGAAGGCATCCTGAGTGATTTCAGTAAAGTGCAGAAGGGAAGTGTGGCTTTAAAACAATGATGGCAGGGAGATCAGAGGGAGGACATTCTAAGTGTGAGGAAGGCTGGTTTATTTACTAAAACTCCAGGGTCTTTTGAGCCAGCCACATGCTCCTTTACATCAATAAAGAAGTTCTTCCTTACCTACCCACTTGAGCCATGGACAGACTTACTCTGGGGCTCACAGAGTACAATGGCGGTAGACTACCTATAGATAGGAAGCCCATAGATCTATCTGTCCCAATCTCCTTTCTCTTTGTCTTCACACTTGCTCTAGAAACTGACATTGCTAGTGCCCAGCCTGACCCGTGGAACCCTTCTGTCTTGGATAAAGTAAATCCATTGAGGGCAAGAACAGATTGTTAAGGTCACCAAAACAGGGTTTAGAAGAGGGGAGTCAGAGAGTTTGGGTGACTGGTAGGAACCTTGCTCCAGATGACATCTGCGTCAATCAGCTCAATATTGAAGGCCAAGAATTGACGTGACTTCCTTTGAACACTAGTGGAGAGCTTGGGAATAATGCAGTTCCTCCTATTCGGTAGCCTTCTTCCTGTTTGTTCTTGGGGCTCCAGTCTCTTCTCACATTCTACGTGAGACATTCAGGATAGTTCTTGACTTAGAGTAAACACTCAAAAATATTTGCTAAGCTGTTATTAATTGGTATACTTTACTCACCATCTCGCCTTGGCCTCAGACTCCCTTTCTAGGAATAAAATCACTCTTTTTTTAACAGTTTTTTTTTTTGCATAGGCAATATATAGACTATAAAGAACACATTTTGAGCCCACCTGTAGCCACAGACTGAAGGTGTCCCTTGGTCTCTCGGAAATGTATACCATAGTGATGGAATATCTTGAGTCTCCCTATCCAGCTCTCAAAGATGAAGCTCAAACAGCTGAGTATACAACCCCTGGACCAGAGCCCAATGAAGTCACTACCTTGGGGGCCCAGGACTGTCATCACTGTCCTCACAAGTCCATGCTTCTGGATTCTCACAGTAGACTCCACACACCTGCAACATCTGGCTTGTGGCGGAGCACTTTGACCACAATAGACCGGAACCAAATTCAGCTTGCCACAGGACCTTCCCTGAGCCTCCCTGAAGTTCAAAGTCTTTTGACTCTAAAATGGGAGGGACCACAACGGCTCCCAGCAGGTCAGATGACAAACTTGATGTGCAGACATTCTGCCTGGGATGTTACCAGGATCCAGGTTCAGACACATAGGTCTGAGTTGGTACAGAAGCCATGTAGTTCTGACAAGCATTAGGTGATCTAAAGACCACCCTAGGAGCAGCAAGGGGAATAAAAGTAGATTATCATTAATAAGCAAAGCAAATTATTAGTAATTGTTTTTTTAGTAGAATCGTTGTATTTGAAACTCATAAAGTTATCAGCAATGGAATTCAAATCCAAATGTTTCTAGTTCTGGTAGGCAAGCTATGCCACCCTGTCTGAAGCCTCCTTCAGCCCTTCCCATGAGCCTTTGTGTAACTACAGAAGTCAAGGGCACAGCGAGGAGATATTTTATTACCCATGTATTTATGTATGGGTTTTGGGGTTTTTAAACTGGCAATTAAAACCTTGTAAATTTGTATTATCAACAAAATAAATGTAGACGGGTTAGTTACTCATTGCTAATAAATTTGATCATTCATTTATAAAATGAATGTTCACCCAAGAATCACAGAGCACTCTATAAATATCGCTTCACTAAGCCGCAAACCACCTTGACAAGGAAGGCACACAGCACCCCTGAGGGGTTAAACAAACCCTCCTGGCTGGGGAGCCTGTGCCTGAATTCCAGTTCCCTTGTCTCCTCCCTAGTCTAGTTCAGCTTCAGCAACAGGGGCCAAGGCTTGGAAGCATGATATCCGTTTGGAAGCGTTTCAAATCAGTCTGCAGGGAGGCCCAGGCCCCATAGCGCCCCAGGAACCTGTCTACAGGAGCTTGGGAAACCATCTTTCTCTGCTTGTGAGGTAGCCGAGGCTGCCCAGCAGCTCAGCTCCCGCTGAAGAGCTGACTTCAGACCTGATAGGCCAGCAGTGAAGGGAAAGGAGGAGGAAAGACTCTATGGTCTCAGGTGCCATTTGTTCCCCCGTGTCAGCTTCAGGCCTTCCCCTGCTTCCTGGACTCCTCTCTTCCCTCCATCCTCTATTCCTGGCATCCAGGAAAGCATTTTATCTTGAGTTCTGGTGCCTCTTGAGAGCAGAGCATGCATTGGTGGCTGTGGAGAGCACTGGCCTCCTGACAGTATGAGGTGAGCTGGCATTACTGTAGCCAAGGGCATCTTGGGCTGTGAGGGTGTTCAGAGAAAATGAATGAGAAGCCCCTTCCAGGGGTGGTCACTGTAGCAGTGGTGGTGCTAAGCCCAAGATGAGTCTCAGATGGCAGCACCAGCTCAGTGTCTGACCCAGTCATGGCCTCTAGAAACAATAAAAGCAATAAAAGTAGAAGTGGCTTCCGTGACCCCACACATACACACCACAGTACTATGACGTGCACACGTACACCTGACAGCATCTATACACATGCCAACATGCATGTACCCATATACAACATATACCCACATCCTAGCCACCATCACATCCACACGTGTACAAGTGCAAACATGCTCACACACTCAGATGCATCCATGTATCCTATCACTCACGGCCACAGTTACCCACATATCAGTGAGCACACTTTGTATGTATGCTTCTCTGTGCCTTGTACAAAAGAAACCCATAGTGCTTCTCAGCTTATGTTAAAACTTGGATAGCAATAACTTGGGGAGTAAAGGGTTTATTTCGCTTACAGTTGCGTATAACAGTCCATCATCAAAATCAGTGGGGGGAGAAACTCAAGCAGGGAAGGAACCTGGAGGCAAGAGCTGATGCAGAGGTCATGGAGGGGTACTGCTTTCTGGCTTGTTCCCCTTGGATTGCTCAGCCTGCTTTCTTTTTTTTTTTAATTAATTTATTTATTTATTAAATAAAGATTTCTGTCTCTTCCC